>NC_064614.1:247692347-247847347 GCF_023898315.1 Schistocerca nitens | reverse complement strand
CGACCTGGTACGAATCCCACACTGATGAGCAATACTCAATTATAGGTCGAACGAGTGTTTTGTAAGCCACCTGTTTTGTTGATGGACTACCTTTTCTAAGGACTCTCTCAATGAATCTCAACCTGGCACCCGCCTTACCAACAATTAATTTTATATGATCATTCCACTTCAAATCTTTCCGCACGCATACTCCCAGATATTTTACAGAAGTAACTGCTACCAGTGTTCGTTCCGCTATTATTTAATCATACAATAAAGGATCCTTCTTTCTATGTATTCGCAATACATTACATTTGTCTATGTTAAGGGTCAGTTGCCACTCCCTGCACCAAGTGCCTATCCGCTGCAGATCTTCGTGCATTTCGCTGCAATTTTCTAATGCTGCAACTTCTCTCTATGCTACAGCATCGTCCGCGAAAAGCCGCATGGATCTTTCGACACTATCTACTAGGTTATTTACATATATTGTGAAAAGCAATGGTCCCATAACACTCTCCTGTGGCACGCCAGAGGCTACTTTAACGTCTGTAGACGTCTCTCCATCGAGAACATGCTGTGTTCTGTTTGCTAAAAACTCTTCAATCCAGCCACACAGCTGGTCTGATATTCCGTACACTCTTACTTTGTTTATCACGCCACTGTGCGGAACTGTATCGAACGCCTCCTAGAAGTCAAGGAAAATTGCATCTACCTGGGAGCCTATATCTAACATTTTCTGGGTCACATGAACAAATAAAGCGAGTTGGCTCTCACACGTTCGCTGTTCCCGGAATCCATGTTGATTCCTACAGAACAGATTCTGCGTTTCCAGAAATGACATGATACGAGAGCAAAAAATATGTTCTAAAATTGTACAACAGATCGATGTCAGAGATATAGGCCTATAGTTTTGCGCATCTGCTCGATGACCCTTCTTGAAAACTAGCTGAGCTTTTTCCCAATCATTTGGAGCCTTCCGTTCCTCTAGAGACTTGCGGTACACGGCTGTTAGAAGGGAGGCAAGTTCTTTCGCGTACTCTGTGTAGAATTGAATTGGTATCCCATCAGGTCCAGTGGACTTTCCTCTGTTGAGTGATTTCAGTTGCTTTTCTATTCCTGGGACACTTATTTCGATGTCAGCCAGTTTTTCTTTCATGCGAGGATTTAGAGAAGGAACTGCAGTGCGGTCTTCCTCTGTGAAACAGCTTTGGAAAAAAGGTGTATAGTATTTCAGCTTTACGCGTGTCGTCCTCTGTTTCAATGCCATCATCGTCCCAGAGTGTCTGGATATGCTGTTTCGATCCACTTACTGATTTAACGTAAGACCAGAACTTCCTAGGATTTTCTGTCAAGACTGTACATGGAATTTTACTTTCGAATTCACTGAACGCTTCACGCATAGCCCTCCTTACGCTAACTTTGACATCGTTTAGCTTCTGTTTGTCTGAGAGGTCTTATCCTGTAAAAACCTAAAAAATTGCTAAAACACTTATAGATGACTGTATGACTTTAGAGTAAAAGAAAAAAGAGAAAGGAAAAGAGATATCAAACATTTTTTCAAATGTAAATCAGGAAATTGATTTTATGCAATAATTAATCTCATTATCAGCTAATAAAATCACCTAAGGCAGAATAATTTGGCGCGCTATTATTGACTGTATTAAGCTCCTTAGTCGGGCAGGAAGGTAAGAGACTTTAAAAAGGTAACTAGATAGGTTGAAGTTAGACATCGAAGGAGTCAGTGGAGTACGGTAGTGGTAAAAACAGGACTTCTAGTCAGACGAATATAGGGTTAAAAAATCAAATAGGGGTAATGGAGGAACAGGTCCAAGATATACGGAACAGGCGAAATGTACTCAGAATTCAGGAAAAATGTAATAATCTCTTTCGAAGAAGGCAGTCACTGATAGGTGTGAATATTACCGAACCTTCAGTTCAGTAAGTCGTGCTTCCTAAATACTGGCAAGAATTATTTGCAGAAGTAAATAAATAGAAGGCGACTTAGGGGATGATCTGTTTGGGTTCCGGAGAAATATAGGGGAACGCGAGGTGTAATACTGACCCAACCACTTAACTTACAAAGGTTGTCACAGGAAGGCAAACCTGCAAATTTGCTAACGTCGGGTATAAGTTGAAGTATAAGTTGAAGTATTAAGAAGTCTTTTCTAAAGACATTAGCTGCAGCCTTGAACGGAAACGAAACGTGGACGATAAACAGTTTTGACAAGAAGAGGATAGAAGCATTTTCTAATGTGCTATAGAAGAATGCTGAAAATAAGATGAGTAAATCGTGTAATTAATTAGGTGGTACTAGAAAGAATTTTGAGCCATAACTTAACTAAAAGAAGGGATCAGTTGATAGGACACGTTCTGCGCCGTCAGGAAATCGTCAGTTTAGTATTGGAGGGCAGTGTGTGTGTGTGTGTGGGGGGGGGGGGGGGGGAGGGATAAAATTGCAGAGGGAAACCTATAGATGAGTCCAGTGAAGAGGTTAAAATGAAAGTAGGCTGCAGAAGTTATGTGGAGATGGAGAGCTGCGTCAAACAAATCTTCGGACTAAACACACCAATATCACGGCACCACATACCAACAATTCACATATAACAGTTGCAATTCTACAATGTAACACACTCTACATACTTACCTGTCGATGAGGATGAAGATGTCCATATCGTTTCAACAAATAAAACTTAAATCTCACTTTAACTTCCATTTATTCGAGAAATGAGCAAGACAAAGAGCGTCGAAAAAAAACAGTCTTCAAATTGCCATTCTCACAAGGGAACCTCTCCATCGCACCCCCTTCAGATTTAGTTATAAGTTGGTACAGTGGATAGGCCTTGAAAAACTGGACACAGATCAATCGAGAAAACAGGAAGAAGTTGTGTGTAACTACGAGAAAATAAGCAAAATATACAAACCGAGTAGTCCATGTGGAATATATACAACATCAAGGTCATCTGAATACAAGAGTGTCGTGGTCCCGTGGTTAGCGTGTGCAGCTGCGTAACGAAAGGTCCTTGGTTCAAGTCTTCCCTCGAGTTTAAATTTTAATTTTTTATTTTCAGACAATTATCAAAGTTCAGGCACTCACACATAATCAACTTCGCTCTCCAAAATTCTAGGACATGTTCAGATATGCTTGGACATATACAGGAGTTGACTGTCTACACACGGAAAAAATTGAAAAAGTTAAAAACTTATGTTTTGACAGAGCACAGGGAAAACTGTGTGACTGTGAAACTTGCATTCATTTGTTGCAGTTTATGTGACAAACTCTTATGTTTTCATCACTTTTTGGGAGTGATTATCACATCCACAAGAAAACCTAAATCGGGCAAGGTAGAAGAATCTTTTTACCCATTCGCCAAGGGTACAAGTTAGGTGGGTCGACAACATATTCCTGTCATGTGACGAATATGCCGTCACCAGTGTCGTATAGAATATATCAGACGTGTTTTCCTGTGGAGGAATCGGTTGACCTATGGCCTTGCGATCAAATGTTTTCGGTTCCCATTGGAGAGGCACGTCCTTTCGGCTACTAATCGCACGGTTTTGCTGTGCGGTCGCAAAACATAGACATTAAACGTATTACAGTGAACAGAGACGTCAATGAACGAACGGACAGATCATAACTTTGCAAAAATAAAGAAAATAAAATTTTCACTTGAAGGAAGACTTGAACCAAGGACCTCTTGTTCCGCAGTTGCTCACGCTAACAACGGGACCACGGCGCTCCTGAGCATGCAGCCTCCGAGATGTTGCCTATGTTGCACATGGACTATTCAGTTTGTATAATTTTTTTATTTTTTTCATAGTTCCACACAACTTCTTCTTGTTTTCTCGATTGATCTGTGTTCAGTTTTTCAAGGCCTATCCACTGTGCCAACTTATAACTAAATCTGAGGGGGGTGCGATGGGGAGGTTCCCTTGTCAGCAGCTTCTGCTATGTATATATTTATAGATTTATAATGGTACCGTACTTTTAATTATTGATACAGTAATTTTACATGGTTCTTCACATTATTAATCATTTAACTTCGTCCTTCATAATCAATATTACCACAGTGACTTCTAAAAATTGTATATCTGCCTTGGTGAATGGTTATTTTCGGTCACATCAAAATTCGGTATTGATGCACACTCTTTCCATTAGTATTGGGTATCAACATTCCCCCACATTTGTACCACGAACTCTGCTGGAGACACTTTTAGTGTGGTGTCTTAATGTCTGTGGGGATATGACAGCCCATCTTCCTCAAGTTTCAGCGAGCTATGTTGCTTGGCAGTGGTACATCAAGCAAAAATGACTTTCGTCTGCCGGCCGCTGTGACCGAGCGGTTGTAGGCGCTTCAGTCCGGAACCGCGCTGTTGCTACGGTTGCAGGTTCGAATCGTGTCTCGGGCATGGATGTGTGTGGTGTCCAGAGAAAGGAATGATGTTGGACGTTGCTGTCAGGAGCGAAGTCGTTCCGACTTATCCCGAAGGTGTTCCATAGGGTTCCGGCCGAGGCTCTGGGTAGGCAAGACCATTTAAGTGTGTTACTGTCCACAAACTATTGCCTCAAAGATACTACTTCGACAGGGTGCTCTTTCATACCGCTACAATCAGTCATTGTCTCCGAATGCTGTAAATCACGGTCATGTTCTTCCGCATGTAGTGTTTTCTGAAGCACTGTAATGGGACCCCGGCCTAACCACGAAACATGCTCGCACGTCATAACACCGCCTTCTCCGTACTTCACTGCTGGTACATGATGGCAGGTACCGTTCTCAAGCATTCCATTGCATTACTGCAGGGTATTGCGTGATTCCTCATTCCAAATCACTCATTGCTGGTTATCTGTTGTCCAGTGGCGACGCCCTTTACACTACCTCAAGCTTCGCTTTGCTTTGTAGTTTAGGGGGATCTGCACTCCGAGTGTACCTCACTCAGTTTAACTCTTACGCACGGCCATTATGCTAGCTGGGCTGCTGATAGCACTTTGGATTTCACGAGTGATTCCTTTTGCTGACTTCGTAGTATTTCTTACAGCTTCCCTACGCAATGCTCGACGGTCGCTGTCCGTCATGACATGAGGTCTGTCGGCGTTTGGTATAGTTATGGTTCTTCCTGCGGGTTTACACTTTACAGTTACATCACCGATACTCGACCGGGGAAACTTTAAAAGGGTTGAAATGTGCTCTGATCCTTCATCGTTGACAAATTGAGTACGGTATGGTACCTATACGACGAATAATGGAAAACTAAATTTACATTTCTGTAGCTAGAATATTCAGGATATTTAGTATGTAACGAATAAATACGAATCCCCTACATAAAAAATACCGTAACATATCTTGAAAACTTTTTCCATAATTTCTTTGAAATTTTTTTTTTTTTTTTTTTTTTTTGTATTTGCAATGTCGACGTTAATGTAATTTTGTAAATGTTTTATGCAAAAAATTTACTGACTTCATTTGTTTAATCATGTTGAACATACATCTACATTTACATCTACATACATATTCCGCAATCCGCCATACGGTGCATGGCGGAGGGTACCTCGTACCACACCCAGCATCTTCTCTCCCTGTTCCACTCCCAAACAGAACGAGGGAAAAATGACTCACTATATGCCTCTGTACGAGCCCTAATCTCTCTTTATCTTATCTTTGTGGTCTTTCCGCGAAATGTAAGTTGGCGGCAGTAAAATTGTACTGCAGACAGCCTCAAATGCTGGTTCTCTAAATTTCCTCAGTAGCGATTCACGAAAAGAACGCCTCCTTTCCTTCAGAGTTCCTGAAGCATTTCCGTAACACTCGCATGATGATCAAACCTACTAGTAACAAATCTAGCAGCCCGCCTCTGAATTGCTTCTATGTCCTCCCTCAATCCGACCTGATAGGAATCCCAAACGCTCGAGCAGTACTCAAGAATAAGTCGTATTAGTGTTTTATAAGCGATCTCCTTTACAGATGAACCACATCTTCCCAAAATTCTACCAATGAACCGAAGACGACTATCCGCCTTCCCCACAACTGCCGTTACATGCTTGTCCCACTTCATATCGCTCTGCAATGTTACGCCCAAATATTTAATCGACGTGACTGTGTCAAGCGCTACACTACTAATGGAGTATTCAAACATTACGGGATTCTTTTTGCTATTCATCTCCGTTAATTTACATTTATCTATATTTAGAGTTAGCTGCCACTCTTTACACCACTCACAAATCCTGTCCAAGTCATCTTGTATCCTCCTACAGTCACTCAACGACGACACCTTCCCGTACACCACAGCATCATCAGCAAACAGCCGCACATTGCTATCCACCCTATCCAAAAGATCATTTATGTAGATAGAAAACAACAGCGGACCTACCACACTTCCCTGGGGCACTGACGTAAAGTTTCACCCAAATAGTATCGATAGTATATCTATGACGTGAGTTACAGATGACGTGGAGCGCGCCCGAAAGTGTATGCGCCCGCCGCGGTTTAAAAAAGAATGAATAAGAGAAGGTAGTAATATGGAGAAAATTGCTTTACAACTACTGCAAGTGGTCGTACTTGAAATGCAGGTCTGTGAGGGAAGTTCAGTCTGATTTCATTAAGTGTTACACAAGGACTCAGTAAACTACTGAGCAATGCTGCATGTAATTATTGTGTGGATTAAGAGTTCTTTACGTGTGCAAAGCAGGATGTTGTGTATCGTGATAAGTGTGTGGCTTGGTAATGGATTGAGGCGAGAAGAAAAATAGAGCAGATTATAAGGAATGTGTTTTCTGCTCTAAATATAGTTTGCCAACTTAATTAACTTTTAGTTCATGTATTTTAGGAGGAGTTGAAAAGCTCGGGATTTCTATAGCAAGAAGAATGAGCTTACCTTATCACGTGAAGAAAAGCACACGTAGCCACTAAATACTTAATATAAGAGCTCTAAAATATTCGACCACACACTTGAAAAGGCATGATTTTTGTCTCTGATGAAATTGTTTTTCAATAATAACTGGGTATAACTATTTAGTATTTTCCGTTAATGAAAGCAACCTGTTAACTCAAATGAACGAAATGAGTAGACGTTCTTTACAAAGTACAGAAAAGCTCCACATACTAGGGCCTTCTGCTATACAAATTAATAGAATACAGAGACAAGTTCCTTGTTAAGTCAAAATACTGAACTTGCTTTTAGCTGTTATGAATTTATCCTTCGTACTAGGGTCTGAAAATTGTTTCTGTTATTTTAACGTTCACACAATACAAGTAAATAAACGTAGTTAATGGTAATGTATGTGAGCTAAATTACTGCACAGTTTAACAGAAATATGAAAATACATTAGCTGTTTATAGTGTGTTAGTATGTACAGAAGTCTTATTAGACAGCTAGTTAAAGATCTACAGTACTATTTTAAGAAAGCAAGTAGTAAATATAGCTCATACAATTTACAGTTTGGGAAAACACTCGGTTAAATTCGTATTTTGGTCATTGAACTGCCAGTATTATCCAAGTTATAGTATGGATCAGTCTGTTTCTGAGGTTCAGTTAGTATCACATAAAACATAGTGAGACAAAATTCGAAACCGAATGAGGTGGCGCAGTGGTTAGCACACTGGACTCACATTCGGGAGGATGACGGTTCAACCCCGTGTCCGGCCATCCTGATTTAGGTTTTCCTTGATTTGCCTAAATCTCTTCAGGCAAATACCAGAATGGATCCTTTGGAAGGGCACGGCCGATTTCCTTCCCTATCCCTCCCTCATCCGATGGGACCGATGACCTCGCTGTTTGGTTCTCTCCCCTACATCAACCAACCAACATTTGAAGTTTAAACCATTGTAGCTTTACAAAATTTATCAACAAATATATAGCTAGTGCCTTACTTGAATACTTAATGAAAATTTATGAAAGTAAATACAACATCTTTCGTTTAGTACACTATTAAAGTTAAAACACCATCACATAAAGTTCCCACGCCTTAAGTCATTATAACCTTTGTGTACAATGCACAAAGTTCATGCTTTTTAGACATTTTTAGAAGTCATTTCCAAAAGCAAATTTATCTTCTTTGAACAGATTATGATAGACTTTCACAATTGAAAGAAAATACACAGGTTATTTAGCTTTGTATACGAAATAGAGTAATGGGAAGGAAAGTGCGAATAGGAAACTAGCGACTTCCAGCCGTACAGGGCACTGTGGAAATGCAATGGCAAAAATGTTTGTACTGGACCGGAACTCCAACTCGGATTTACCGCTTCTACTGAAATATGGGTGGAACATTTAATGGTAAGTACAATCATACGCCTGCCGGATGTACTTGAACTGCACTGTCCCTGGTTTGGAATTTGTAGATGAAGACTAAAAAGCAGGTAGGCCGTCAAGTGTTAGAGTGTGTGGGGTTTTTGGATTCAGACTGCCTACATCAGAGCTAGTTCACGGTCTGGGCACATTGTAAAGTATTTCCGTAGTTACCTAGTTAGTGCTGTAGTTGAGCAAATTTGGATTAAAATAGTTGTTGTGTGTGTCATTATCTCAAAATTAAACACTGATCTCTCCTTAAAATTGCATTTCGAAATAAATTATTTTATCTCGACTTGTTTAGAGAAAGCCGACCATGTTCTAAAATAGACCGAGAGCAAATACACTACTGGCCATTAAAATTGCTACACCACGAAGATGACGTGCTACAGACGCGAAATTTAACCGACAGGAAGAAGATGCTGTGATACACAAATGATTAGCTTTTCAGAGCATTCACACAAGGTTGACGCCGGTGGCGACACCTACAACGTGCTGACATGAGTAAAGTTTCCAACCGATTTCTCATACACAAACAGCAGTTGACCGGCGTTGCCTGGTTAAACGTAGTTGTGATGCCTCGTGTAAGGAGGAGAAATGCATACCATCACGTTTCCGACTTTGATAAAGGTCGGATTGTAGCCTATCGCGATTGCGGTTTATCGTATCGTGACATTGCTGCTCGCGTTGGTCGAGATCCAATGACTGTTAGCAGAATATGGAATCGGCGGCTTCAGGAGGGTAATACGGAACGCCGTGCTGGATCCCAACGGCCTCGTATCACTAGCAGTCGAGATGACAGGCATCTTATCCGCATGGCTGTAACGGAATGTGCAGCCACGTCTCTATTCCTGACTCAACAGACGGGGACGTTTTCAAGACAACAACCATCTGCACGAACAGTTCGACGACGTTTGCAGCAGCATGGACCATCAGCTCGGAGACCATGGTTGCGGTTACCCTTGAAAGTGCATCACAGACAGGAGCGCCTGCGATGGTGTACTCAACGACGAACCTGGGTGCACGAATGGCAAAACGTGATTTTTTCGGATGAATCCAGGTTCTATTTACAGCATCATGATGGTCGCATCCGTGTTTGGCGACATCGCGGTGAACGCACATTGGAAGCGTGTATTCGTCATCGCCATACTGGCGTATCACCCGGCGTGATGGTATGCCGTGCCATTGGTTACACGTCTTGGTCACCTCTTGTTCATCTGACGGCATTTTGAACAGTGGACGTTACATTTCAGATGTGTCACAACCCGTGGCTCTACCCTTCATTCGATCCCTGCGAAACCCTACATTTCAGCAGGATAATGCACGACCGCATGTTGCAGGTCCTGTGCGGGCCTTTCTGGATACAGAAAACGTTCGACTGCTGTCCTGGCCAGCACATTCTCCAGATCTCTCACCAATTGAAAACGTCTGGTCAACGGTGACCGAGCAATATGCTCGTCACAATACGCCATTCACTACTCTTGATGAACTGTGGTATCGTCTTGAAGCTGCATGGGCAGCTGTACCTGTACACGCCATCCAAGCTCTGTTTGACTCAATGCCCAGGCGTATCAAGGCCTTTATTACGGCCAGAGGTGGTTGTTCTGAGTACTGATTTCTCAGGATCTATGCACCCAAATTGCGTGAAAATGTAATCACATGTCAGTTCTATTATAATATATTTGTCCAATGAATACCCGTTTGTCATCTGCATTTCTTCTTGGTGCAGAAATTTTAATGGCTAGTAGTGTTCTTCAGTAGGAGAGACACTCAACTTCGATTAGATAATTACTGACAAGAAAACAAGAAGGCTTATTTCACTATTCATTGCGGAATGCACTGAGAAAATGCCGAATGTAGATTGTCGGCCGTAGACCGAATTATAGCAGACAATGACGGAGCTGTTAGTATCAAAATAAGGGATAAAGAATATTAGGCTATTATATAATTCATTGCATGGTAGGTCTTTATCTGCAAGGGCTATATGGAAATTTATGTCCGATAGGTCGAGAAATAGAAACGATAGTGAAAATCCGATGGAGCTTTGCACAGTTGCGTTGGGTAGTGTCTGTACTATACCTGTCGATCCCGTCACGCCGCTGGTTTCATTTCTGATCACACAGCGATCACGTAAAGATGCCTGAAACAAAAGTGTCTCCCGCCAAGTGTGGGTGCCCGCTGCAAGATTTCGCCTGATTTCATGCAACCCCACATAACTTACCTATCATGCATTTCCTTCTTAATGACTATTCTCAGCCGCACACTGCAGTGGCATTGTTGTCGACGGGAGGTGTTTGATTACCTACCATACAGACCGGAGTTGCTCCCTCTGCTCAGATGAACCGTTGGCTATGAAGACAACATTTTGTCACAGAAAACGAACTGCAGACCAGCGTAGAGAAATGACGAGGTTGGTACAATACTAAGACTGATGTCTTTAGTCGGAGCGGCGACTATGTGGAGAAATAGCTGGAAGGTGTGTTGGAAACAAAACATTTTTTATTTCCACTGTGGTTTCCATTTCGCGGCTCATCGGACCTCATTTTCCGAATAGCACTCATATTTTGTTGCAGCAACGAAAACGTATATACGAAAATAAGCGTTGGGCTTGTAGAATATTTGGGAAAAAGATAGGGTGGTTACAAGTGAACAATGTGTGGCTCATAAGGAAAGAAAGATTACATATCAGTAAACACCAGGCGTTACTTGTAAGCTGTAATTAAGGTGAATCAAGGTGCCGATTGAATGTGTGATGAAATTAAGCGATCCCAATAAGAAGGATGTCCATGGAGAGTGTTTCGTCTTCCTGGGGAAGCAAACTGAAGTCGTCTGTACGCCAGTCTAATCGCTATACGACACACAAAAACATAAATACATATAAAAATGTTTTGGTTGCCACTGTATGTGGAAGGATATCTGACGTCTTATTTGCAACACAAGCCGGTGTTTGGTGACTGAAAAATATGAAGTAATTATTTCTATTTGCTACCAAGTAGCTGTTCACAAATTTCGCTGTCTTGTGAAACACTGCCGTCAGTCAAGCAACAGTTTGACAAAACATGCTGTCGTCCGAAGCTCGTGGTCGTGCGGTAGCGTTCTCGCTTCCCACGCCCGGGTTCCCGGGTTCGATTCCCGGCGGGGTCAGAGATTTTCTCTGCCTCGTGATGACTGGGTGTTGTGTGCTGTCCGTAGGTTAGTTAGGTTTAAGTAGTTCTAAGTTCTAGGGGACTGATGACCTCAGATGTTAAGTCCCATAGTACTTAGAGATATTTGAATAAATTAGACTTCAGAAACTTCTTGTTAATCCTCTCTGAAACGAAGCCAATACATATGGGTATTATTAGGACATATAACGTACATCTTGTTTACTAATGTGCAGAAAAGTGCCATATGTTTGTTGTTCCTTGCACTACAATAAGAAACAAAGATATTTCATCCATGCTTCAAACAGAGCATAAAAAGTTACATGGGTGACATATGGATTGTCTGACAATGAATGGAAACGCTTGTATAATTCAAGGAATTCATTGTACGTCCTTGTGCATCACCGTGGGAAGATTCCCGTCAATCGTTTTGTAGAGCCCGGTTCAGATCCGACCAAGCACTTTCTTCTCGAATTACCTGTGCCTCCGTGGAAGACCGTTCCTAGACGGCACCTGAGCTGGGAGAAGGACGCACACTGCTCATCAGCGTGTTTCGCTCGTAATTGCAAGGCTGCACGGCGGATGCAGGGTACTCATTTTAATTAAGACGAGATACAGGACGCGCGCCTCTTCGGTAATGCGAAACGTCTTTGTTTATGTACAAGGTTTCTGTGCAGGGTATGTGAAACTGAAGGTCGTACCAGTCAGTTGTTTACTGTTTCGGGTTGTAATTTTTCCTCCTATCTATGTAATTATGTAGTTATGTAGTTCTCAATTCGTTCGAGCAATCAATCATTCATAATAGGAAACACAGTCATAACTCAGTCACTCAAAATTATTCAGAAATTTTACTTGTTAGAATGAAATCAGGCGATAATTCTTCTTCTCTGCAGGCCTATGCTTTGCGGCAGTCTGCTAATCTGTACAAATAAAATGCCTCGTATTTTTGGGAGCGTTGTATAATCAGCCGGGAAACCTCAGATCAAGCGGATATTTGGCTTTGATGAAGTTTAACCTTCCGAAGAAGTAATGGAGCTCTTGGATTATTAAATGCAGGTTCGTATCCAGTCTTTCGGAAGTTTCCTTTTGATTAACAACTACGCAATATATCGATGAATATCATTAATTCTCAAATGTCAAATAATGTAAATTGTTACACACCCTTTGTATGAAGGAGCAATATATATATAATTTCCCTTTTAATCGTACAATTTCGTATCAGTTATCTTTTGTCATAAATCTCAATATTCAGATTACAATTCTTGAGACAATGTTCAGGCTAATCGGCACGAAGACAATCTCGGAAGCTTTTTTTCTAACAACCACCAGAGAGAGTACTACAAAGAATAATTATGTGCTCATGGCATAGCTATTGTATGAAACTACTTTGCGCATGGATTCTGCGAGTATGAAGATAGAAAATTAGTAAACGTCATTCAAGCGTAGAATTGTACCAGAATAATTCGTCGAATGTAAAGAGATATTACAGGGTATAGGTAATTTACTAAACATATTTATTGGTGGTCATGTGGGCAAAGTCTGCAAGCACAACAACAAACAGAGTGTATATATATATGTGACAAAAATTACATTTGCGACTACCGTAGAAGGTCGTAGTGAACAAACAGACTTTTACGTAAAAGTCTGTTTGTTCACTACGACCTTCTACGGTAGTCGCAAATGTAATTTTTGTCGTTTACACAGCGTGGAAAATTATGTTTTGGTCAGACAGACATAACTGTGGCAGTTAGGTTACCTGAACACTGAACGTAAGAAAGGCTGGAGATTAACGAAAAAAGATAAGTTTGCCGATGATCTTCTAACAGAAAACCATTCATATGATGTAGACTGGAACTTAACATCCTCTTAAGAAATGCAGAAAGAGGACACTACTGGAAATCAACAAACATATGACGCAGAATGTCACCTTAGAACTGAATAATCACTCAGTTTCGTTTTTCCCCCGTGTTAAATGAAGTTCTCGTTAGAGATACTAGATTCAGAATGTAAATTCAGCTTATTTCTCATCAACTTCTGCTGCTGCTACCACTACCAATATGTTCAATTCGCACATCGTTTTATCTTTGTTGCTGATAACCGACTGTCACCTGAAGACCGCCTAAGAAGCCGAAAGCTGGTTCTTGATCAAATAAATGACGTTAGGAAGTGTTTACTATGTAATACTGGAAAACATATTGTCGTTCAGTGTACCGGCTATCTTACATACAAGCTCTACCCATACCAAAAATGCCCCAGAGATACTGACGAGTTGGGTGTGTAGGCTTCAACAGTTTGTTTCCCCAAATGGCAGAAATTCAAGAACAAACTGACCAGTGTATCATTTTCACACAAGATGTCGCCCCGCCCCGTCATCATGTCGAAGTGCGCAACATACTAAACAACAAATTCCCAAATGGTTGGGTAGGCAGGGATGCGTCTTATCCATGGGCACCCAGAAGTCCTGATCTCACCTCTTTGGACTTCTTTTTGTGGGGCTATGTAAAGAACATTTTCTGTGCAGAAGAAACTTTGAAATTTGAGGCCTCTGCAAGAGCGAATTTCAACAGCCGTCACGACTGTTACACTAGAGATGCTGCAAAACACAGGGCATGAAACAGAATATCATTTTGATGGCTGCAGAACAACAAATGGAGACCACATCGAAACATATTAAGGTACAAATGGAAGAATTTGTCATTTATATCGTTTCATTATATCGAACAGTTTTTCTTTTAGCGCTTGTTCAGAAACCGGGCCTTCTTTTTGGAATACCCTATATGTATGTATGTAATGTATGTATGTATATTCAAAGAAAGCGAGGGCTTGCAGCAAGTCATTTAATGCGAGTACATCACACGATATTTCAGCTAAGCAGCTGCAGTAATTTTCTGGTGAGCCACCGTAGACTGATGAATACAAGCTCAGTTCTGCAGTATACAGCGCGCTGCAAGTATTACACGCAGTAGTCAAAATCAGGTTGACAGGCGGCCTACACTTGGTGGAGACAGCGCACTTGCTGATGGAACGGCGGATCTCAGCTGTTTTCCTCTGTGTTACCGTTCGCCGCGGCCATTAGCGCACTCTTTCATCTTCGATGAGAACAAATCGAGGAGATGGAGATCTATCGCGGTTTATCAGATTTCCAACCAGGCGTATTTCCTCGGATTCTTTAATAATGCAGTCGCCAAAAGAAAATCATACTCCATTGAATGTATTGCGTGTTCGGGATCAGTGGACGTGGCTGGTTGCAAAAGGTGAGGGCAACGTTAATGTTCAGTGCAGCGTTCCTTCACGGTGCGGTTGGTCCATACCACATTTATTAGGCAAAGAGATGAAGACAGTAAGCAGATTCAGAAGGACGTAGGTTGCAGTAGTTATTCGGAAAGGAAGAAGCTTGCAAAGGATGGAGTAGTATGGAGAGCTGCACCGAACCAGTCTTCGAACAGAAGACCACAACAACTACTTGACAAGGTATTTTGTAAATACTGATCTTCGACAATAACAAGTCGTCCTTCACTATTCCCAAAAGGTCTGCTATCTTAGAGGGACGGAAAATGACAGTGACTGAAATTTAGAGAGGATTCTTCCTGTTTTGAATGAAATGTTCTTCAGAAAAGGAAGAAACGCTAAAGATTCTGCCGGCCTGTTCTTCTCCTTATCCACTTATTGACAGTGCTCTGTTTACCATCTGAGTGGAAAATTCATTTTTTTCTGAACACTATCTTGAGGTGGACGAGCTCTTTAGGAGAAACTATCTAGATCAGCGACAGTGTCAGCCCTGTGTACGATTGTTTCAAGGACGCTCGTGGTTTGGCACGGGTCATGACAGCTTGACGCTTGCCAATTCAAATCAATATGACTGGGCTTGCGATAAACTGAATGCCCCAGAGAGCCATCATTCTTTCGTCTAACAAAGACAGCCAAGAAAGGCAGACAACAATATTTTTCCTTATCCAAAGCGAACCGAATATTAGGAATGGAGCTGAGGTGGTGCAGAAACTCCATCAATCTGAACACTCAGTTCACGGAGAAAATTTTATAATTCGTGCTTTGTACAGGTACAGGTAGATGGATTACAATAATGTAATGGGGAGTAAGAGGCTCCGTTATGAAGAGAGAGTGCTCTGGTTTCAGCACGAGTGTTGCTTTCAGAATGCGTCCCTGGATATCGTAGCTTCTTAAGAACCCCGCAGCCGCGTGCAGCAGTAAGAGGAGAACAAAAGGATGCTCGACTGGCTGCGACTCTGGCTCGCAGCGTGCGTCGCACGTGAGGCGTGTGAATGCGAACTGCGTCAAGGCTAGTGGGGGTCGCGCGCCCCGCGTGTTGTAACAGCGGTGGGAGGTGAGCTGAGCTGAACGGAGGTGAGGCGTTAGCTCAGTGGCTGGGAAGCGGGCCGCGCCTGATAGCAGAGCGGGGGCGGCCACCTGCGCTGCCTGCGGCCGCGTCAACAGTCGCCTCTATCCGTGCCCAGCTGACTGCGAGTGCGGATGAGTGCTCCTACGTCGCCACAGGTACGTGTCCTTACCGCGGCACCTGCGCTGGATTCGTGCTTGCAGTAACACAGGCTGTTTCAAAAAGAGTCGCCCGATTTGTCAAGACTACATCTTCTACCTGAATGTAAGTATAAGCCTGGGATAAATTGTAATTGTCGCATAGAAACTAAAAGTTCGTTTGCTCCAGCTATAAATTACCGGATCAAGTGGTTGCAGCTTTTCTCCCTGGTGCAACTAGCTCCCTCCATTCCTCCCACCCTCGTTTTTTCTTTACTGTAACTGGAATCGAGTTTAAGCATGTTCTTCGCAGCCAATGCATTCATACATACATACATTTATTAATCCTCGTTCCATAGATCGTGAATACGACATTTTGTAATGATTTGCAACGTGTCACTTTAACATGAGTTTTCTTTACACAAAATAATTAATTTTTTTGCAGTTACTACTTCATATCTAAGAATTCATCTATTGAGTAGAAGGAGTTGTCATTCAGAAATTGTTTTAATTTGCTTTTACATGTTGGTTGGCTATCTGTCAGACTTTCAATACTATTTGTCAAATGACCAAAGATTTTTGTGGCAGCATAATTCACCCCTTTCTGTGCCAAAGTGAGATTTAATCCAGAATAGTGAATATCATCCTTTCTTCTAGTGTTGTAGCTATGGACTTCGCTGTTATTTCTGAATTGGGATGACAAATTTCATTAGTGAATATATGTATTGCGAAGGTACTGAGATTATCCCGAGTTCCTTAAATAAATGTCTGCAAGGTGATCTTGAGTGGGCTCCGGCTATTATTCTGATCACACGCTTTTGTGCAATGAATACTTTCTCTCTTAATGACGAATTGTCCCAAAATATGATGCCATATGAAAGCAGTGAATGAATGAAAATGGGCATAGCAGGCTAATTTACTGATATGTTTATCACCAAAATTTGCAATAACCCTAACAGCATAAGTAGCTGAACCTAATCGTTTCAGCAGATCATCGATGTTTCTTCCAATTCAATTTCTCATCAATACATACACCCAGAAATTTTGAGTATTCTACCTTAGCAACAAACTTCCGTTCACAGTCTATATTTATCAATGGTGTTATGCCATTTACTATACAGAATTGTATAAACTGTGTTTTCTCAAAGTTTAGTGAGAGGCCACTTGCAAAGAACCACTTAATACTTTTCTGAATGACATTATTTGCAATTCCCTCAGCTGATTCTTGCTTCTTGGGTGTAATTACTATACTTGTATCATCAGCAAAAAGAACTAACTTTGCATCTTCATGAATATAGAGTGGCAAGTCATTGATATATATCAAGAACAATAAGGGACCCAAGACTGAATCCTGTGGGACACCATTCTTGATACCTCCCAGTTAGAGGACCCTGCTGGTTTTTGTAGACTATCTGTACTGTTAATTTCAACCTTCTGTATTCTTCCACTTAAGTATGAATTAAACCATTTGTGCACTGTCGCACTCATACCACAATACTGTACTTAAGCGTATCTAGAATAAGTTCATTATTCACAAAATCAAAAGCCTTCGAGAGATCACAAAATATCCCAATGGGTGATGTTTGGTGATTCATTGCTTTTAATATTTGATCAGTGAAAGCATATATAGCATTTTCTGTTGAAAAGCATTTCTCAAAACCAAACCGACATTTTGTTAGCATTTCATTTTTACAAATATGGGGTCAGCAGTGTTCTGAGCGCTCAGCTGTGATTGTTGAAGCCAATGCGAACATTAAGCGTGATCGGTGCGAGTTATTTAGTGAATGCTTATTCCATTTCTTGCGAGTTGTTTTTGCTCAAGGTGGTAATAAGCGACAAATTCTACATGACCATGCGAGACACACAATTTGCAGGACACACGCTTTCTTCAAGCACAGAGCACATGTATGCGAGTACCGGAACTGTCACTTGGAACCGGCAACATGCAACCCTCGTCCGTGACTCGACCTCTGCTAACCACCATCGTTCGCGATCGGACCATAGTGCTATGCTTGCGCACGGCTCGAATAGTTGACGTCACAGTTCGAGAAATCTCGTGCTTAGCACGACATTTCGATCGCCGTACGGTCTCTTAGCAGTATTAATTCATTATGGATTTTGTAGACAATTTTGTATTTGGTCATCCACAGCTGTGAAATTTTGTCATGATGAAACACGCCGCTTCAGATCTATGACAAAACTTTATTTATAAATCACCTGCTTTAAGGCGTTAGGGCCACATCTTAAGGGATACGCACCTATTTTCAAGCTATATCCAGTAGACTACCCAACATTTTCTGCCCAGTTGTAATACCGACCTCATGGCACTTCAGCATTTTTATTGCAATTGGACAAAGAATGCTGGTTCGTCTGCTGATTGTCACTTTAACTAAGTTATGAAGTGAAATGTAAGTGTCCTGAAAATCTGACTAACGCCATCAAACTAGTTGGCTCATAAATAAATATTTAGCACTCACTTGAAACGATTTCTTCATCATGATCCTGCATTTTAATAATAGAAATAACCTTGTAACTCGGATGCACTCCCTTATAGAATGTAACTCATTTCTGCTAACAGTAAATCACAAAAAAATTTCCCAAATTGCGATTTAGTGTAATCCTCGATCTAGTGGCGTATGTCGGCACTATCTCCACGACGAGCCCTTCTGGCTGCCGCTGTCATTTATTCTCACGATCCGAAGTACACTCAGTTGTATACGATTTACTTCGTTTATTTGGCATTCAGTTCACATTTTTCTACCGTTTTAACATCTTCATTAAAAGATGGTACCTTTTTTACACGTTATTCGTATGTGTGAACTGCAATCGACATGTTGTTCTTCCACTCACTTGCTAAATCGTTATAGTCTATCAAGCAAATAAAATGTTGTATTGGATTACAGTATTTTCGCCTTTGACTCTTAGTACACTACTGGCCATTAAAATTGCTACACCAAGAAGAAATGCAGATGATAAACGGGTATTCATTGGACAAATATATTATACTAGAACTGACATGTGATTGCATTTTCACGCAATTTGGGTGCATAGATCCTGAGAAATCAGTACCCAGAACAACCACCTCTGGCCGTAATAACGGCCTTGATACGCCTGGGCATTGAGTCAAACAGAGCTTGGATGGCGTGTACAGGTACAGCTGCCCATGCAGCTTCAGCACGGTGCCACAGTTCATCAAGAGTAGTGAATGGCGTATTGTGACGAGCCAGTTGCTCGGCCCCCATTGACCAGCCGTTTTCAGTTGGTGAGAGATCTGGAGAATGTGCTGGTCAGGGCAGCAGTCGAACATTTCTGTATCCAGAAAGGCCCGCACAGGACCTGCAACATGCGGTCGTGCATTATCCTGCTGAAATGTAAGGTTTCGCAGGGATCGAATGAAGGGTAGAGCCACGGGTCGTAACACATCTGAAATGTAACGTCCACTGTTCAAAGTGCTGTCAATGCGGACAAGAGGTGACCGAGACGTGTAACCAATGGCACGGCATATCATCACGCCGGGTGATACGCCAGTATGGCGATGACGAATACACGCTTCCACTGTGCGTTCAACGCGATGTCTCCAAACACGCATCCGACCATCATGATGCTGTAAACAGAACCTGGATTCATCAGAAGAAGTGACGTTTTCCCATCCAAGCACAGAGGTTCGTCGTTCAGTACACCATCGCAGTCGCTCCTGTGTGTGATGCAGCGTCAATGGTAACCGCAGCCATGGTCTCCGAGATGATAGTCCCTGCTGTTGCAAACGAAATCGAACTGTTCGTGCAGATGGTTGTCGTCTTGCAAACCTCCCCATCTGTTCACTCAGGGATCGAGACGTTCCTTCACGATCCGTTACAGCCATGCGGATAAGATGCCTGTCATCTCGACTGCTAGTGATACGAGGCCGTTGGGATCCAGCACGGCGAACCGTATTACCCTCCTGAACCCACCGATTCCATATTCTACTAACAGTCATTGGATCTCGACCAACGCGAGCAGCAATGTCACGATACGATAAACCGCAATCGCGATAGGCTACAATCCGACCTTTATCAAAGTCGGAAACGTGATGGTATGCATTTCTCCTCCTTACACGAGGCATCACAACAACGTTTAACCAGGCAACGCCGGTCAATTGCTGTTTGTGTATGAGAAATCGGTTGGAAACTTTCGTCATGTCAGCACGTTGTAGGTGTCGCCACCGGCGCCAACGTTGTGTGAAAGCTCTGAAAGCTAATCATTTGCATATCACAGTATCTTCTTCCTGTCTGTTAAATTTCGCGTCTGTAGCACGTCATCTTTGTGGTGTAGCAATTTTAATGGCCAGTAGTGTATTTACTTAATATCACCATAAACTTTTATATAGCCATAAATACTGTTTGACAACTATTAGTGCAAATTTGTTCAAATACAATCAGTGTTTGTATGAAGCTAGGATTTATTGCTGCTTCTCACTGTCTTACACGAAACTATCAGATTTCTAGCAAACCTTTTTTTTGTGACTAGTTCGTAATTTCTCGGACCGCTTTCACTCGCGACGCGTGAGTCAAACCCCCTGATTGTTGGGTCAGCGCTCGTTACTGTGTGGTGCGCGGTCGGACGCGAGTACCGTTTGTCCAGCCCTATTCATTACCGACTGTGCGTCGAGTCGGCAGTGCGATAACAGAGCAATGAAAGGCGTTTTGCGACCTCAATTTCTACAGGTATGATTCACTTCGATCTACATCTATACAGTTAGAATTGTGCGGCTTGGTTTTTATCGTGAGTGCAGCACAGGACGCCCTGCACTGGTTAAACGGTGGCTCAGCCGTAAGGAGCGTACGCATGTCGCACTGCAGCATAGACCTCCAAGGTCACCTCATCTCGCAGTATGTGCTTTTTGGTGGGTGTTTGTGAAGAACTCCATATATGCGCTTCCACAACTCCACGTGAACCGCAACACCGGATAGCAACGCAGTGCGCGCAGGAACTTCAGACATGAGCGCGGAAGGCTGAACCAGTTTGACTATCGTCTAGATATTGTCGAGCGTCTGATGGAGAGCAAATGGAAGACTTCGGTCAAAAGTGAATGAAAATTTTGATCCTAAATGTAACTGAGAAAGGCACCCCAAGGTTCTACGTACATGCATAACATATACTGTTGCAAGATCGGGTGGTTCTTTTGAAAATAAAAATTTTTTAGTTCTTTCCGTAAGTTAAAATTCGCCATCATTCATCTAGAAAATGTAGTCTTCTGAAACTGGATGAATCTTTTTACAACTTGGTGTAAGTTCTGTTTACGGGATTTGAGGACTTGTAGAGGAGATCAATACAGTTAAGTTTAACATAGGAATTCATGTCCAGTAACGTACCGTTTTACCGATACGCGCAAAATACATAACTCGCTGCTCTCTAATACGTGCTGCTTGTCATCTGGGTCTACTTACAAGTAGCGCTCGATGTGATGATCACAGACGTCAACAGATATACGGTACCTCTGTACCATATTCTGGTACACCAATCCTTTATGCTCTAGCATCCGCCGCAGCCATAACCCGCATCAGTAGGTCTTCATCGGATGCTACAGGGGTCTAGTAAGTCAAGGGTTTCGTGTGACCCCACAGGTAGTAGTATAGCGGGTTAAAGTCGGGAGAACACGCAAGCCAGGCAGTTGGGCCATCATGACCTATTCTGGCCAAACCATTAGTCCAGCTGATATCAGGCCGCACGTAAGAAATGAGGTTTTGCGCCATCATGCTTGAACCACATGTTTCGACTCTCATGCAGTCGCACGTCTTCATGGAGCCCATGCAATACGTCGTCAAGGAACTGTAAGTACGCCGAACAAGATACGGCCCACACACGTCCGTCTAGAAACCCTTCCCAAATGTTCAGACCTTATCGTTCCCGAAACCCATGGGGGTGCGTAGTTTGCGGCTTTTCGTCAGCCCACAAATGACTGTTGTGAGAACTGGGAATATCTTCCGTGGTGTACTTGTCTTCGTCCGTGAAAAGGATCCGCCCAAGTAGGGCTCGTCCACGCAACGTTGTAAGAACCACGTACAGAATTGGGGCTCCCTCGTAAAATTTTGGGGCTGCATTGCTTTTACTTTGTGTAACAGCTGCTCAAGCAGATCACGCCGGACAGTTCTGTGGTCCACATTCAGTCTATCTGCTATGTATCTGATACTCGTCGTCGCATCCTCTTCCATGGCATGGCTTACAGCCTCTTCAAAAGCGGGTGTGCGGTGTCGCTACGGACCACCACAGTCGGCCCTGCCGGTGGCAAATGTGCCCTCATCCGAGGTGCGGTGTTACACCGTAGCGAAGAGGGAGCTCCAAGGTGTCTGGCGGTGTGGAAAACGCTCGCATACGACTCAAGAGCAGCCCTCCCACTGCACCGAGCTTCGCCGTACAGTAATATCATGTCGGCGTATTCCGCAAACGTGTAGTTCACCGTGATCGACAGCAGGATACTAAAACGGAAATGTACGTACAGCTTGCATTCTGCATTGTAGTGAATGATTACTGCTGCACTGTAGTACAGTATGAACAAAGACCCCAAGCAGTATAGTCGGTACAGTCCTCTTTGAGTAAATAACAAACTCAACTGAATCGCACGTAAATAAACCAGTACTGGGCATGGAATATCAGGTGACCGGTGAATGTCTACTTAATACCTCAGTCAGCGGCTCCGAAAATGCGGGCTGTTTGAACGTGTGTCGTGCTATTTTGCGTGTAGCGGGAAAGCCGTACGTTTCCAGACATTAATCTCTGTGCTAGTCATAACTGCCCAGGTCCTCACTAAAAGTCCTCACCGTCTGTAAACGGAATTTAGTTAATTACTGTATAATGGTGGCACCAAATCTGTTCTACAGCCCTTTTTAAACACCGTTTCTGTGTGTTTAATCAACAGCGCTTTACAAGAACAGCGTCGTCATTCTGACTACCAGCTACGTTTCCTGAGCCTCTCCGTTGTCTTTTCCTACAGGGTGTACTAATGTTTTACGACTCTACCAGTGCATTTCTGAATTCGATGCGTACTGCGTGCTACGTAATAGGGTCTGTAAACATTAGACCTGCACTAGAATCTGCTAAACGGTTTTCTTTACAGTACATCGCATTTTCACTGAACTTTCCCAAGAAATCCTAGTCTTCCATTTTCCATCTCTACTACTGACTTCACGTGTTCGTCTCATTTTGTGCCGTTTTCTAACATTACCCCAGACACACAAACTATTCGGGAAATTCCAGAAACTTCTCTTCAACAATGATCCATCATAATTTGGGAAACTCAGTGATATCCGTATCTACGACACTAGAGGAAAAATTACCTTTATTACCCATTACTAAAATGTCAGTGACTCAGAAAGGAGTTCAGTATACAGTAACAAAAATTTTTCGATCATTTTCTCAATAAAATAAAATGTCTGGCAGGTACCAAAGCAAGTTTTAAATCTTAGCTAAAATTATTTCTTCAGAATAACTTCCTCTAGTCCATGGACGAATTTATGTTTAAAAACTGGTAGCCTGTGAAAATATCGTAGTTTTTAAGTGTAGTTCCATGATTAGAACTGAAAAATGTGTTCATTAATTTTAACACTAATGATGTATACATATGTTGCAAACTGAGTAGTTCTACATCATTTAGATAAAACAATCGTTCAGTCGATGTGTGAAGCACGTAACTAACGTATTCAGCTCAGCGTTCATATCTTGTAACTACACACTACAGCGTTCTTCTCTGTTATGTCGTTATCTTACATTTACCCACGTTTAAGAAAGAAGAGATGGCTTTCAGTACACCAACTCAAAGCCTTTCTGAGTTTCCTTACAATCATATTCTTTCCTGCAGGAAACACCGATACCACCAACGAAACATCTGAATGTGCTGCTGGTGCAATGTGACAAATCTTCTGTACGTACTAAGAACTTCAGTGATTCTATTACGCTCTCTTGTGACACGCCTGAGTTTAGTTTCATTTATGTTGAACATTAGCAGTACTGTATGACTTACTGGATTCCATTAGTAGATTTTGTTGTTTCTGAACGAATCACTTACTGTAAAGTTAGTGTCCTATCTTTGTTATTCGTCCGCAGTGTGGGTCAGTGTTTTGGGATCTATCCGCATACCTTTATTTCCTATTTGGAAGATACTATGTGCAAGGCAAAAGTGTTCCACAGCGCAATGGTTGTTTCCTGAGCCATACTAGTTCTTTCACTAGATATTTTCCTTCCGGAAACATCATAATGTTAGAGCTTAAAACAGGCTCCAAAATTCTGCTATAATGGGCGCTAGCGGTCGTGGTCTTTATTTCTGTGCATCTGTTGCTTTATCCTCTCAATGAACAGGAGTGATTCGCACCCCACCCACCCCCACCCCCCCTCTTTCACGCGGAACAACTCACAGCGCGAGAGTTCTGAAGAGGTATGAGCTAGGAAGGAAAGGTGTGATTCCTCGACGTATTCAGAGAGAAATCTAACAGCATTTTCTTCAGGCCGTAGCGTTTTGTTCAGCTTCAGTAGTCTTTCCTGTTCTTCCACATCTCATTTGTGAGTGTGTGCGATAGTAAAAAAAGTGTTGTAGCATCCTCACGCGCGTTTACATTTTTGAATGCAGAATGTAATATATAAACTTTCTGTCTGTCGCCTTCAGTTTAATTTTGTATGTCTATGACTTCAGAGAAGTTCCTGTCCCATCTTTTGACAGGACTGACTGACAATTAGTGTACAAGCACGGGCGACTTCCCCTCCATCAATTTCAATGCATTCTTTTTACAGTGACTGCATAGCATAAAATGTTAGTGTCGGTACATGTGTACAGAAGATTGAATAACGTCGCATTCAATGTATCTGAATTTATGTATCCCACATTGCATAAGACGACAGATATGACGACATGTCATTTAATCTCATTTGTGTTTGATCCCTCAAAGCGTTTGGAAATGGTGCAAACGGAGAAACTGTTGGTCATGGTTAAGAATTAATAGTAAATGTAGAGCCGCGCGTACAAAATAATGGTCCCTTTAAAAACATGTTTTATTTACAGTAAGAGCCTCGAATGGTGCTGTTCTTTTCCCTATATTAATCTCAGAGAATTACGTATTGTTAACAGAGATTCTCTCGTGCGCACTGGCTTTCTACTGCACAGTTTAGCGCGGATATTATTGCAAGTGTTGTCTAAAAGTAATCGGAACTGATTTGTTGCGTAGCGGCATGTTTGTACGCTGTCACAGTACCTGATAGCCTCTGGTGTGTCTCCTTGTTATCCATTGGCGAGCTGACGTCGATATCTGAGTCGAGGTAGACGCTATTGAGACGGTGGTTCACGAGAAGCCCAACGTCAGCGCGACTGTCGTGGTCGAGAGGTACTCTTCCAGTTATGTGAAGGATAAGGCTGCTCAAATGGATAATGAGTGTAATTTCGCTAATGGTCCCATGTCTCTGGCAACATATAAAATTATTAACTGACTGTAAATTTACGAGCGAAGAAATTCTTCGTGCCAACCGGTACTTTATTAACGTGTAAGATATACAGGGTGTTTCAAAAATGACCGGTATATTTGAAACGGCAATACAAACTAAACGAGCAGCGATAGAAATACACCGTTTGTTGCAATATGCTTGGGACAACAGTACATTTTCAGACAGACAAACTTTCGAAATTACAGTAGTTACAATTGTCAACAACAGATGGCGCTGCGGTCTGGGAAACTCTATAGTACGATATTTTCCACATATCCACCATGCGTAGCAATAATATGGCGTAGTCTCTGAATGAAATTACCCGAAACCTTTGACAACGTGTCTGGCGGAATGGCTTCACATGCAGATGAGATGTACTGCTTCAGCTGTTCAATTTTTTCTGGATTCTGGCGGTACACCTGGTCTTTCACGCGTCCCCACAGAAAGAAGTCACAGGGGTTCATGTCTGGCGAATAGGGAGGCCAATCCACGCCGCCTCCTGTATGTTTCGGATAGCCCAAAGCAATCACACGATCATCGAAATATTCATTCAGGAAATTAAAGACGTCGGCCGTGCGATATGGCCGGGCACCATCTTGCATAAACCACGAGGTGTTCGCAGTGTCGTCTAAGGGAGTTTGTACCGCCACAAATTCACGAAGAATGTCCAGATAGCGAGATGCAGTAATCGTTTCGGATCTGAAAAATGGGCCAATGATTCCTTTGGAAGAAATGGCGGCCCAGACCAGTACTTTTTGAGGATGCAGGGACGATGGGACTGCAACATGGGGCTTTTCGGTTCCCCATATGCGCCAGTTCTGTTTATTGACGAAGCCGTCCAGGTAAAAATACGCTTCGTCAGTAAACCAAATGCTGCCCACATGCATATCGCCGTCATCAATCCTGTGCACTATATCGTTAGCGAATGTCTCTCGTGCAGCAATGGTAGCGGCGCTGAGGGGTTGCCGCGTTTGAATTTTGTATGGATAGAGGTGTAAACTCTGGCGCATGAGACGATACGCGGACGTTGGCGTCATTTGGACCGCAGCTGCAACACGGCGAACGGAAACGCGAGGCCGCTGTTGGATCACCTGCTGCACTAGCTGCGCGTTGCCCTCTGTGGTTGCCGTACGCGGTCGCCCTACCTTTCCAGCACGTTCATCCGTCACGTTCCCAGTCCGTTGAAATTTTTCAAACAGATCCTTTATTGTATCGCTTTTCGGTTCTTTGGTTACATTAAACCTCCGTTGAAAACTTCGCGCCCGCATCTCGTGGTCGTGCGGTAGCGTTCTCGCTTCCCACGCCCGGGTTCCCGGGTTCGATTCCCGGCGGGGTCAGGGATTTTCTCTGCCTCGTGATGGCTGGATGTTGTGTGCTGTCCTTAGGTTAGTTAGGTTTAAGTAGTTATAAGTTCTAGGGGACTTATGACCACAGCAGTTGAGTCCCATAGTGCTCAGAGCCATTTGAACCAATACTTCGTCTTGTTGCAACAACACTGTGTTCTAGGCGGTGGAATTCCAACACCAGAAAAATCCTCTGTTCTAAGGAATAAACCATGTTGTCCACAGCACACTTGCACGTTGTGAACAGCACACGCTTACAGCAGAAAGACGACTTACAGAATGGCGCACCCACAGACTGCGTTGTCTTCTATATCTTTCACATCACTTGCAGCGCCATCTGTTGTTGAAAATTGTAACTACTGTAATTTCGAAAGTTTGTCCGCCTGAAAATGTACTGTTGTCCCAAGCATATTGCAACAAACGGTGTATTTCTATCGCTGCTCGATTACTTTTTATTGCCGTTTCGAATATACCGGTCATTTTTGAAACACCCTGTACTTGCAAACAATAATGAAAACGAGCAAACGCCCTGTCATGGATTCGGAGAAGAAACGAAGCATGGATGTAAGTCAGAACAACAATCAAGCCCAAGATCACGTAAGACCATATTACGTGAACTAGGATTAAAACATGTGAATTCACGTCCCACCAGCCATTGTATTCTCTGATTGCCATTAACTGAGGCTCAACAGGTAACTACCCCTGTTGTGGACGTTATTGACCTGTGGCATTGGAAACGTGTGTGTGTGTGTGTGTGTGTGTGTGTGTGTGTGTGTGTGTGCGTCCCAATCACTGGACGTGTCGAAGTGTGCTGTTTGCACTGCCTTGCCCTGCCCTGTCGTGCCCTGTCCTGTCCGCATACGGGAAACCTGATAGCTGTGAGCTGTTTACCTGCCACATGCGTGGCCACTGGCATAGTGCGCTGCACTCCATCGTTATCGACTTTAGCTTTTTTGACGGCACTGTCGGCGCAACCGTCGACTAAACTCGTGTTCCGCAACAGTTATTAACTTGGTAATCTACTGCGGGGCTGATCACACGCGGTGCGAGAGTAGCGCTGCCATTTACAGACGTGGACTAAGCTAAGTGAGCTAACGCCTCCCACAGTCGGTTCTGCGCTTTTTCTTGTTACCCTTTGTGTTCGAGGAATTATACGCGGGAAAGGAGTGTCTGTTTGACAGCATTAATTCGGGTGATGTACGACCGTGTAATGTTGCAATAAAATACGACGAAATGCATCGCAATGTACAGCAATGGATCTTCGGACTTCGTTTCAAGCACAAATAAGACTGCAGGTTCTAAAATGAGAAAAGTAGTGATTCATGTTGTTGTACACGGATGATGTCTCGTCATCACATAACGGAACTGTTGCTTCACAGCTATAATAAACTGCATAAACATAAAACCATACATATAAGTAATCAAGGAGGCAGGTCAATACATGAATATTGTGATAATTATTTCATTCAGTTTAAGACTACTGCAATAGACGTCTTAAATGTTAAACATCCGAGGAGAGAATGCCGAGTCTGAAGGACTCTACATATGTTCATTTGTTTTGTTCTACAAGAAAAAAGACTACTTAAAATATACCAAAGTTACGTAAATTATTCAAGTGAGTCGATATGAGACTAATCTTTTACAAACTTGACCAAAAGAAGATATGTTGATGTGAGACATCCGGAGCCACTAAAGAATTGTCTATTTAATAGCAGAAGTAAGTGTGGGGTGTAAAAACTGTGGAGATAGGCCACGGCTTAAATTCAGTAAACAGGTTCAAATGCATGTAGGTGTCACGAACATGGTCGGCAGCGTTAGCTATCTTACTTGTGATAATTGCTTATGAAGAAACAGTCACGATCGCAAAAAAATCTTTTATTTGATATAACCGTGAAACGTCCCCTCTGAACAATTATACATGACTGTGCTTAAACTGACACACAATATTTTTTGCGCAACGCAATCTGACTTTGAAAAATCCCTACAAAAGAATGGCCCTGACTAACATTAGCCTATACGTTTCACAAATCACTTACCTCACAAAAATCTTCGTTACTCGAACTACTGCAATACAGCGAGCGCCACTACTACCAGCTAAATAAAAGATTCAAACTACTGAAGGCACTAACTACTGATAGGCGTAGTTAGCAAATGAAAGATTTTGATAGAGAACAAACAATGCATTTACCTTAATAGTGTTCAGAAGTCATAATATATATAGCAGTTCATGACATCCAGTCTTACAAATTTCAAAACTCCGCCATTTCTCTCCCCACATCCACCACTGCTGGCGGCTCACCTCCAACTGCGCAACGCTACGCGCTGTTAACATCCAACTGCCCAACACTACAATAGCCAACAACAATGCAAACCAGCCACAGACTGCACACAGCACAGCCAGTGATTTTCATAGAGAGCGCTCCGTGGCGTTACCAATATAAAACCTAAACAGCCTACTTACAACCGGTTTCGGCACGAGCAGTAGGCCACCTTCAGAGTGATTGCACTATAAAGATTATAAAAGTGCGCATGGTAATTAGGGTAGTCAGTCTTGTATAAATGTACAAAGATTAAACCTAACAGGTGTCATGTTTTATCCATTTGCTGGAGCTGGCGACGTGCTGAGCCGCTGTGCTTTGCCGAGACGGTAACTGCCGCTATTGACTGTGCTGCCACGCGTTAAATAGCGCGCCAATTTGGTGCATTACGTCTGCTGCAATCAATGGGAACTTGCTTTACATAAAAATATTTATGACGTGCAAATTGAGTGTACAACTAACAATACAGTTATATGTATATCATTATAGAAGTGCTGCTGTTTAAATAAGTAGTGCTGGTCGTTAATAAAATTGCTTAACTTGAAATGAAGTTTAAATACAAGTGCACCAATACAAAAGGTTTTCGAACGTTAAACGCCAGCTCCAGCAAATGGGTAAAACATCATGGCGTTTTAGCTTAATCTTTGTAAATTTATGCGAGACTGACTTCCCTGATTGCCATGCACTTCATAACCTTTAAAGTGCAATCAATCTGAAGATGGCCTACTGTATGTGCCGAAACCGGTCATTTCAAGTAAATGACATTTTGCGATCGTGATTGTTTCGTTATAAGTAATATAGGCTGAAGTAGTTGTGCAGAGATGAAGAGGCTTGCACAGGATAGAGTGGCGTGCAGAGGATGCACCAAACCATTCTTCCGACTGAACACGACGACGACGTGACAGATTTTACAATTTCCAGTTTTTAAGTGTATAGATATCGATAGCGCAACGATGTATCGAGTCTTACCCTCACTCGCCTCTACTGTAGACAGGTGGCGGGGGATACCTCTCGGCTATGGACTAGTGTAAGCTTTTGCGCGCCTGCAGAAGAGGCGCGTAGGTATTTAACAGATCGGATCATGGAGTGGAGAAAAAAGCCGGCCTCGGCCTCCTCCGCCTCCGCCTCCACCTCTTCTTCTTCATCTTCATCTTCTTCTCCGCCTTTTACCGTTTCTCTACGGGATTGGCATTGGTAATTACTGTATACACGTGATAGGTTTTCACTGTCAGAGAAGTTTTGCAAGTAATGTGCTGTGTAAACAGCGCCGAGAGTCAACCCGTCGGCAGTGCTGAGAGCGGGGCAAAATCTCATATCAGTCCTCTCGTGTAGACGGCAACACGTATCTCCCGAGAGCTGCTCGCTTTAGCTCTTTGGCAAGAAAAATTGTGCGGGCATTGTCGGGGTAGCTGAGAGTACTCTGTGAGGATTTGTGCTGTATTTCACAGTTTTTACGCTACCATATCTTGGTAATATTTTATGCAGCACTCAAGCACACATTAAATTAAAGTACTCACGAAATTGCGTGTTTGAGCCATAACTTGTGGCAGTGGTATGCTTCTGAGCGGAGACATCGCTCCTTTTACTTCCTACCCGAAGAACAAGAGCAGTTAGCCTGTTTCGGAAGTTGTAGTCTTGAACAATGCAACATAACAAAGAACTTATAGAAACATCATAGACATAATGTACTGTAGACATAATAAACTGATAAAATAAACGAAAAAAAGAATTGTCACGACGAGACTCGATCCTACGTTAATGTGAATGAGAGACTGCAAATGTGCCTCTTGAATGAAGTTACATGTACGAAAACGACGGAGAAAAGAATGTTTGCTGGTGCTAAAACTTTAAAAACGGTTTTCTTGGATTATGTGGTAAGTTTACACTGTTCATCTTTTCCACTGTTTTGCGCATATTTTCCGCGTTCGACTTACGAAATTCATAACCTAGCATTAAACCTTTTCGTGACAGGAATATGCATTTCACCTCCTTCAAGAGAAGAATTGAAACATGTCTTAGGCAAATTACACCTGATGATGAACCCACAGAGTCCGAAATGCATCGTGTATGTAATGAAACACGAAAAATTGTGACTGAAGGCGTTTTTTAATTCATACCTCCAGTGTATTGAATACGGTCACGTTTGAAGCTGCAAAATATGTATAAAATTAAAAAATAAGTTGTTTAATTTCAAAAAATGGTTCAAATGGCTCTGAGCACTATGGGACTTAACTTCTGAGGTCATCGGTTCGCTAGAACTTAGAACTTCAAATGGTTCAAATGGCTCTGAGCACTATGGGACTCAACTGCTGAGGTCATTAGTCCCCTAGAACTTAGAACTAGTTAAACCTAACTAACCTAAGGACACCACACACATCCATGCCCGAGGCAGGATTCGAACCTGCGACAGTAGCGGTCTCGCGGTTCCAGACTGCAGCGCCAGAACCGCGCGGCCACTTCGGCCGGCGTTTAATTTCAAGATCCCTTTTTATCATGGTACTTTTAATCAGTTACTTATATTGATTGGTGTTGTAGCAGCTTGAGAGGACACGTGTCTTGACGGCAAACGGGCGTGCATTTCCGAAATCAGTTGTTCTATAATGCCAGGAACAAATAATCCAGTGCTGAATTAATACGACAGCACACAACACGTAGCCAGTACTAAGCCAATCGACAGTTTAATAAAACCAAGAAACCCGTGCGAAACTTCCAAATTCTTGTGGTTTTAAATAATGACAATATTTGGAATAGGTGTAGTCCTTGGGCTAAGAGTAGTTGTGGGAATGAAGAGAAGACGTGTTTAAAAATGAACCGAACGACGTGAAATAATAATCATGAATTTATGATACTTCCAGGCCGTCGCAATAGGTTAATCACAATTAAAGGTGACATTAATAAATATATTTGTCGTTTACAAAAGTATATTCGTTTAGTAAACTCAACTTCTACGCAAAATCGGTATGCAATGTCAGAGGTTAAAAATCTTTTCTAATGATAGTTCATTCCTCCCTGTAACATTAGTATTTGTTGAGAAAAAGGGATGTTGACATGAGAAATAATATATGTAATCGTCAATCGGCCGTACAAGTTACATAGCCGACATTGCTTCTAGAATGTCGTTTTGCTATTAGTAATGGCAATTAGCAGCATTCATACATTTTTAAACCTCCTTTGTCGGCAATGGTCTCAGAATTCTATTTATGGCTATCTATCTTACTCCCTCAAGCCATCCGTTGTACTGATTTGAAATGTTTGAGCTGTCTTTTCATTTTAATCCTACCTTTTCAGTCTTATGTAACCTCCTGTCTATTGGCAACTGTGCGTAATTGTAAACATTTGATTTCGTAGTCACTTCTCATCCACACTGTTAACGGCCTCATAAAATATAGAAAATTCGTTTCAAACTTCCCGTTTCGTCTATTCTTGTCATTCGGAAGGTAGGACTTACGTGCACACTTTTTAAGTAAACTTAGTGTCCGATTCTAGCTCGTCATGAGGTGGATCTCTTACTTTAAAAATAATGGAAAAGTAATTTCAAAGTACAACAAAAAACGGAGTAGATATTTTTAATAAACTGGGTTTTTAGCTTCTCTCTCTCTCTCTCTCTCTCTCTCTCTCTCTCTCTCTCTCTCTCGTCCCTCGTGACAGAACCTCGACTTTATTTTCAGGGTTCGGATGATTGGCTCAGTTAACAGAATTCCGACCTCTGTATACTTCAGAAACATATTCCCACATAGCCACTTTTCTGTGTAGAGTAAAGGAATTCGTGCGGAACAACATTGAACCGACAAATCTGTACGTACAGGTCCTGTCGGCGTCTTGGTAAATGCGCAACAAATTACCAGCGGGGAAACCGACAATGCCGTTACTCGCCGGTGTTGACCGCCTGCCAGCGCAAAACGAAGAAAAGTCTGTGCTGAATGCCCGCGCCGCCTACGCCAAGAGTTACGTGCACGCTCTGAACCAGGCAAGCCGCAAACCGTGTATTATTCGCATGCTACGAGCTGCGACATACCGCGCGCACCGTTTACATAACTGCCCGGACCTTCGCCAGTTGCTCTAAGCCGGGGTACCTGCTGAGATCTTTTTCTTTTGTTCTCTCGTCCCTCACACTGAGCTTTTCATCACCAAACATGCAATCAGCGCGAGAATACCCTGACAAAAATCACAAGTTTGTGTGTGTGTACATGCGCGCAAAAGTTCTCAAAAGACCACATGACGGCATCGGATGATTACTTAATTCTGTCAGCTGGCTCTCTGTATACATGTTTGCGGTGTGTACATGTACTGTAGGTAAGATTTGCCGTTTTCTTCGCTCAGAAATTCTCGGAAGCTTTTGGGTCACTCATTCTTCTCTTAATCCATGCCCAGCGGATAACGTGCGAAACTCCGTAAGGCCGTTCGCGGATGATGCAGCTGTATACAGGGTGAGGCATCTAAGACTGGCCACATCAGATATATCCAGAGTTATTAAATATGTCGAGGTACGATTTTCTCCGAAAGTTGTAGCGGACAATAAGGCGAATTTGCTGACGTTCGCAAGTAATTTTTATCGTTCATACCCGAATCACGACACCGAATTTGTGTTCATGTGATGGAACTGTTTACTTCTTCTGAGGTCTTTGAAAGAAGCTTCTAAGAGAACTTCGACATAACGTGTATGGGGCTTGATGAAATATCGTCTTGATAACAGCCTGCGAACCACAGTCCCGCCAACAGAAGAAGAGCGTCCACAAAGGTTTGCCTTATTATACCAAATGTAACCAAACACGTAACTCAAGTAAGGTTGGTGTGCTTATTGTCGCGGCTGTCATAACAAAATGTTGACCTTGAGCACTGATACACGCTATAAGGTGATTCTGGGGAGACGGAAGTGCAAGTTGAATTTCATATGGAGTTACTGGCAGAGCACACTCGTGTTGTAAGACATTTCATGCATTCGGGAATAGTCGATGTTTCCTAATAGACGGCCTCTTTTAATTTTCCCCATAGATAAAAAGTATGCAAGTGTTGAGTTTGGTGACTGTGCAGACTGTTTTGCGTTTCCTAAATGACCGTTACAATACTCTGCAAATGTTCCCTTAAGAGCGGAATGGGAGGGACATTCGTCATGTATATACGACACTTATTGCCTTATGTGCAGTGGGATATCCTACAATAATTGTAGCAGCATCAGATCTTAGGAATTCTACATACGTGAGCGTATTTAAATTCCCACCAGTAAGTACCAAACGCTGATCGACCAATAACGTTATTTTTATCCATTTCTTTGTGTCATTGCAGATTTTCAACTAACGATTAGTGCATTTTGCGAAGATTGACTTTCTCGTGATTTGTAAACGGTGCTTTTTCTTTAAACAAAGTTCTTCATAGACATGCCACATCACTTTGCGCTTTTTGTGGATAGCATTCGGAAAACTGTAATCAATTTTGGAAGTCATTGCCATGAAGCTGTAGATGCAGCGAAATGTGAAGATGATCAAATGGGATGGAATTTAGCGTTCGCAGAACATTCGTTTGGTTTATCCCTCTCGTAGGCTACTTCGGAGATGCCTCTCAGTGAGACTTGTATTGTGTGGTTCTGCAGCTTCATTTCCTTCATCAATTGCTTTTCGTTGTCCCTAGCATATTTTACTGTTCACGCTCCTAGATTCTAGAACTTTTTTTTTTATAATGTTTGCAAATACTATTCAGCATATAACCGCACCGCTGCTCCGTGGTTTTGCAACATTCGCCATACACGGTATTCACTTTTTCGACTGTTGTATGCACTGTGAATGTCTTAACAGCTTTACGAGCAAGTTATCTGATAGCTGCAACAACAGAACACAGACTGATTGGTTTCAAGCGCACAGGTAAACAAAAGAACCATAAATGAGTTGCGTGTTTCATTACATTTGTTACAATAGGGCAAATATTTGTGCAGCCTCTTCTCCTGACGCCGGGACAGTCGTTTGCGGCGCTATTATCGTGATACTATTTGACTGTTATGTTGTCAAACATCTGTTAGAAGCTTCTTTAAAATGGTTCAAATGGCTCTGAACACTATGGGACTTAAACATCTGAAGTCATCAGTCCCCTAGAACTTAGAACTACTTAAACCTAACTAACCTAAGGACATCACACACATCCATGCCCGAGGCAGGATTCGAACCTGCGACCGTAGCGGTCACGCGGTTCCAAACTGAAGCGCCTAGAACCGCACGGCCAGAAGCTTCTTTCAGCTGCCTCAGAAAAATGAATATAGCTCCATTAGAAAAAACAAATTAGATGTCTTAATTTGGCGACTATAAACAATTTGGCGACTATAAAGGACAAAAATTACTCGCGAATGTCAGGAAATTTGACATATTGTCGGCTATAACTTAACGAAAATCGCACCACATATATTTATTTCCTCTCGATAGGTTTGGGCCTCAGCTGCCTCACCCTATATATAGAAGTCACACCGCTATTTGCATATTATTGCCTGGTGTGCTTACTTGAATGCGACAGTTTTGATCTTCCAGGAAGTTTTAGATCAGCGGACGGTCCGCTGCTTAGTGAAAATCAACTCTGCAAATATTCTTTAAGCTGTGGCTAAGGTACTTCTACCAGGAGTGTTAGTCCCGCAAGTGCCAGACATATTATTAAATTTCTGAAGCTACATATACGTTTCCAGCAGTTTTGCTTAGTGAAGATGAACGCGACGGACTGGGATCCCCGCCGGCAGGCTGTGTGTTTGGTTCGGCCCAGGACGGCGCGCGCCGCATCGGCTAATGCCCTGCGCCCTGCAGATAGCGAAACGACGCCAGCCGACTCGTTGCGGCCGCTAATGGCGCCTACTTATCTGCTCCCACTGGAGCCGCGCCCCCCGCTACCCGCCGTTTCTGGTTTCCCTTTCCTTTGTGTTCGAGCGCTCGTTTCTGCAGCGTCACCTGGTGCGTTGCTGTGCCGCGCGTCCTAATGACATTGGGACAGGTTGTTATTTTTGTCCTCATTTCAGATTCAGTTGAATCACCTGCAGACCCTTAATGTTTTTCCGCTGTACATAAATTCTAAACAAAGGCGCAGGACGCTTTAACCTTTAACGAAGATCTTTCCGAACTTTCAAAAGAAAGCTACCGTGTTTAATAGCAAATTACACAGTCGAACAACTGGCTAACACACACTCATCTCCACTAAGAGTTTCTGACTCCAATATCGTTTCCCTCTAGTGTAGTGTTGATTCGTCGGAAAAATTTTTCTCCAATCACGTCGTTCGCCTTTCGATTAAAACTTAGTGTTGTAACATTTCCTACAGCAGTTGGCATTTGCCCTCTCGTGGAATCTAAATACTGACTTTTTATTCATTACAAAATTCTCTTACATTTCTAGCATTGACTGACAGCGACTATACTCAATTACTGGTTTAACACTGCAAAGGCCGACGGGAAAAACGGTAACTTAAGCCATCAATATGTATTTGCAGTTATCGCATTCAGAAAAAAATTCTTTGTTAGTCAACATTGCAACTTATTATTTTCATTCATTACTAGTTTCGGCTATAGCTGTTAGCCATCATCAGATCTGTAATCAAATAGAAAATTGTCTATAAGGAGAAATGGTATAATACAAACTGCTAATACGAAATAGTTCCTCAACGCAAATACATACCACAGGATAAGAAAATTTTTTTCTTTGTATAATCGCCAACGACTAGGACGCTTCGACATAAATTTTGTGTAAGCTGCGTAGCTCTGTCCTATAGTATAGCTCGATGAAACAACGTAAAATCACTAAAAGAAGTTTTTGGGTAGGGTCCGCCTTTAGTAAAACACAATTTCGTTTTTCAACCCAAACATGTTTCACTGCAGTTGCAGCATCTTCAGTGGGCTTTTATTTTTCGGCTGTTAAAGAATGTTCTTTACTGTTTACCTACATGTAAATATTAGCTTTTAAATCTTAGAGATATTTGAAAAACACACAAAATTATGAATTCATACCTTTTTACCACATGGTGTGGTTTTCCTGATATATTATGTTTCTACAGTGACTGTTTTGTTTCACAGTTTGTCATCTGCAACCACTTACACCTTAAAGTAGACAAATTATTTAAGAGAAAATTACGATGTGAAAATTGTTTTGACTGTGCCTGAAATGAATTCATTCTCTCTCTCTCTCTCTCTCTCTCTCTCTCTCTCTCTCTCTGTGTGTGTGTGTGTGTGTGTGTGTGTGTGTGTGTGTGTGTGTGTGTGTTTTTACATTATGCTTCACTTAAATTTTCTTTCTCATCTTCATCACTGTGAAACACTATATATCGAGCTGTCACTGTCACTGTTTCACTGTTTACCACCTATAAAAACAAACTGCTCGTCATGTTTGTTTTTACAGCTGGTAAACAGTGATATGTGACAGTGACAGCTCGATATATAGTGTTTCACAGTGATGAAGATGAGGAGAAAGAAAACGTAAGGCCGGCCCGTGTGGCCGAGCGGTTCTAGGCGCTTTGATCTGGAACCGCGCGACCGCTACAGTCGCCGGTTGGAATCCTGCCACGGGCATGGATGTGTGTGATGATGTCCTTAGGTTAGTTAGGTTTAAGTCGTTCTAAGTTCTAGGGGACTGACGACCTCAGATGTTAAGTCCCTTAGAGCTCAGAGCCATTTGAGCCATTTGAAAATGTAAGTCAAATATAATGTAAACACACACACACGCACACACGCACAGAATTAATTCATTTCAAGTATAGTCAAAACAATTTTCAAATCGTAATTTTCGCTTAAATAATTTGTCTACTTTAAGGTGTAAGTGGATGAAGATGATAAATTGTGATACAAGACAGTCACTGTACAAACATAATACATCAGGAAAACCACACCATGTGGCAAAAAGGTATGAATTCATAATGTGTTTTTTCAAATATCTGTAATTACGATTTAAAAACTAATATTTACATGTAGGTAAACAGTAAAGAACATTCTTTATCGTTAACAGCCGAAAAATAAAAGCCCACTGAAGGCGCTGCAACTGCAGTGAAACATGTTTGGGTTGTAAAACAAAATTGTGTTTTACTAAAGGCGGGCCCTACCCAAAATCATATGTATTGTTAAACACAGGAAAACAGAGCTTCAACCCCAAGATGATTATTGGTTGGTTGGTTGTTTCGGGGAAGGAGACCAGACAGCGAGGTCATCGGTCTCATCGGGTTAGGGAAGGACGGGGAAGGAAGTCGGCCGTGCCCTTTGAAAGGAACCATCCCGGCATTTGCCTGGAGCGATTTAGGGAAATCACGGAAAACCTAAATCAGGATGGCCGGACGCGGGATTGAACGATGATTATTACTAAAAGAAGTATTTACATCATGAGCAACTATTATGAAGCTTTGCGCAATCATATCGAAGGATAGTGAAAACTACATAATTTTTACCGAGACTAAGGAATCGTCGCATCCACTGTGTGATAACATTACATCAGATAATTTCCACATGTGCAAAGTGGGATCACAATTAAAACATTACGCTACTCTGGAGACGTAGCGCCAGAAACCAATACATGATTTTCACTCAACTATATGAGGAGGTCGTATCCACTGTGCAAGTGTTGCATTACATAGACCCCTTCAGCGCAGCGTGAACATTGCAATTCAAGGATGAGCTATCCGTAACACGTAGCATCGGTTAACAAGAAGTGAAATGCCCTTACCATAACAGGCAATACACTAAACGGTGCTATGCGTTAGGGCATACAGGAAAGCAACGTTACGCTAGGTAGCACTGTTGGTGGAATATACAAGGAAGAAAAAGATGACCAATTTACAAACTGTAGCAATAGGAATAAAAATTGTTTCAGTAGCAAGAGAGAACACGAAAACTTCGTACAATTAAAAATCAGTTTTCTAATTGCCGCATAGGGAATACAAACTTTTCTATAATATATTTGAAAGTACCACTAATAACACTTGCAGTATCTGTGGCACTATGTGACAGAGTATAAGTAACTGAAAATTCAAATAGAGAATATCACAAAATCATATGAAACTGTAAAATTAACACGAGCTCTTTAGTAACCTGACCCATTATGAAAAGGTGCGACAAGCAGTCTGTAAGCATTTCGTGGGTTTTACATCAGCATTCTTAGCGACAGTGTTCTGTGTGTGTGTGTGTGTGTGTGTGTGTGTGTGTGTGTGTGTGTAATCTTATGGGAGTTAACTGCCAAGGTCATCAGCCCCTAAGCTTACACACTACTTAACCTAAATTATCTTAAGGACAAACACACAGAACCATGCCCAAAGGAGGACTCGAACCTCCACCGGGACCAGCCACACAGTCCATAACGGCAGCGCCCTAGACCGCTCGGCTAATCCCGCGCGGCGACAGTGTTCAGTGATAAATATTATGTAGACATGAGGTCTAGCAACCAATATGCGCTACTTATTCATATTTGATAAATAATTGAATATTTAATAAATAACAGGCGTACACAGCTTACAAATAGCCATTGTTTGTGAATAACGTAGAATCACAGTTGAACATAGGGATGAAAGTAATGGAAAGTATCTTGATTTTGTTTTTTCGTTGCAACTTTCTTCGGGAAACTATGACGATTCCTAGTTTCGATGGTGGTTTCAGATCGGTTCTGCAGCCGAGGTGAAAGCACAGCTTTAGACCCGTGCCGAAACAGTGTCGTCAATGTTTCCTCTGTTACTTCCTCAAACAGCCCTTATCGAACTTCTTATTCCCTCGCGCGCCGATTCCGACGCCGATTCCCAGACCAACATAAACATGGCAGCAGGATAAGTACACATCATCAGTCCGCCAGTTCCCATAAGGACACTCCCCCTCCCTTTGCCGCATAAAGGAATCATTCATATCAGTAATATACCGTTTTCCCCAGAGGAAAAAGACTCGTAATGGCCTGCTGAACATACATTATTTCACACGTCAGAACTACTGTATGTAGTACTTTCTGAAAAACTCGGTTAGTATTTGGAGCTAAAATACGTCAGCCGAGAAAAGGTAATATAATTTTCTACGTTATATGAGACGAAAAAGTGTGGATTTTTGAGATCGAAAAGACGTCCTCTCCACGGATGGAGGCACTCTCAAAACTCTGTGGTGTGCAACTCAGCGCTAAATTCATTCACGGAGCTACGAATACTGCAGTCCAGTTGACCTAACTTCACAATAATGTTACAAACTGACGATTGGGAGATTTTCCGCCAGTCAGTTCAAAAACTGTTGCTTTCAAAACGTATTTTGGTGAATTATAACTATTCCAATCAAGATAAAAAAATAATAAAGCATGCAAGTAACCAATAAATCAATTAGCGTGATCAGATGTGAAGTTTCGTAGGCAAACAAACAGTTATGTCATCGAAGTTGAATAAGTGTGTTTTTAAGGTTTTGTTTATGTTCGTCCATTTCGTGGAACAATAAAGTGGCAGTTATTGTTGGTTATTTTGGTTTGATGTTCAACAGGATTTACGCAGTCGTTGTGAATTTTTATATTTCAGGTTTTTAATTTCACGCTCAGTCTATCGTAAGTATAATTCATTTTTTGTAAATGTTTTCTATCTATAAGTCACAGCTCATTGGTTACCTTGCATGTAATCACGTGATAATATAATGTAATATTGTTGAAAGAAAAAAAGATAGCATCCACATTTACATTAATAATATTAAAAGATTTCATAGACTATTTTCTATATGTGGCCTATGCGAATCGCTTTAGTTTCAAAGTAATTTACCTATGTGGATAGTTACCAATCGTTTGGGGTATAGTAAGCCTTTTGTATTTACCGGAAAAATCAGTGCTTGGGGCACGACCGTTGTCAGACTCAGCGAAGCAGTTTTAGCAAAAATGGCAGTTTTTACAGTTTTGCCCCCTCTTGGATGGATTCCTGCAGCCACCCATGCATGTACTCAACAGCCTCAGCAATAACCACGTACAAAATGATGTGACCTCAGTAGTCTCCGTTCATTCTAAGAGAGAGAAAAATGCTTCAGATGGCTCTGAGCACTATGGGACTTAACGATCTGAGGTCATCAGTCCCGTAGAACTTAGAACAACTTAAATCTAACTAACTTAAGGACATCACACACATCCATGCCCGAGGTAGGATTCGAATCTGCGACTCTAGCGGTCGCGCGGTTCCAGGCTGAAGCGCCTAGAACCGCTCGGCTCTAAGAGAGAAATCCTCTATGATTTTTGCAAAATGGTTGCACATGCTTGCCCACAGGTATGACTTCACGTGACTGTGTTAACTAGGGTTTATGGTCACTTGGTGAATTTTAAATATCACGGCGTTTGATTCAGAATTTAGTCTGGAATTTCGCGTAAAGACTTAAAGACACGTAAACATGCCTGTGAAGTTCGTTTCCCGGTGCTACTGCACAGAGTACGAGGGAAGGTTCTACGGAAAAATTTTGTAGTAATAGTGTTGTAATAATATTATGGTTTTCAGCATAAATAACATTATGGTTTTCAGCTCAAAATATGACCTGAGAGTGCTACTAGAAGTGCATCCAGAAATCTACTATTACAACTTTTCGAGACTGGGAAATTTATCAGAATCATCCTGTTTCATTTCCAGGAAGGCTAGTTGTGTTGTTGTGGTCTTCAATCCTGAGACTGGTTTGATGCAGCTCTCCATGCTACTCTATCCTTTGCAAACTTCTTTATCTCCCAGTACCTGCCGCAACCTACATCCTTCTGAATCTGCTTGGTGTATTCATCTCTTGGTCTCCCTCTACGATTTTTACCCTACACGCTGCCCTCCAATACTAAATTGGTGATCCCTTGATGCCTAAGAACATGTCCTACCAACCGATCCCTTCTTCTAGTCAAGTTGTGCCACAAACTCCTCCCCAATTCTATTCAATACTTCCTCATTAGTTACGTGATCTACCCATCTAATATTCAGCATTCTTCTGTAGCACCACATTTCGAAAGCTTCTATTCTCTTCCTGTCCAAACTATTTCTCGTCCATGTTTCACTTCCATATATGGCTACACTCCATACAAATACTTTCAGAAACGACTTCCTGACACATCTATACTCGATATTAACAAATTTTGTCTTCTTCAGAAATGCTTTCCTTGCCATTGCCAGTCTACATTTTATATCCTCTCTACTTCGACCATCATCAGTTATTTTGCTCCCCTAATAGCAAAACTCCTTTACTACTTAAAGCGCCTCATTTTCTAATATAATTCCCTCAGCATCACCCGACTTAATTCGACTACATTCCATTGTCCTTGTTTTGCTTTTGTTGATGTTCATTCTATATCCTCCTTTCAAGACACTATCCATTCCGTTCAACTGCTCTTCCAAGTCCTTTACTGTCTCTGACAGAATTACAATGTCATCTGCGAATCTGAAAGTTTTTATTTCTTTTCCATGAACTTTAATACCTACTCCGAATTTCTGGAAGTAAATAATTAGTTGGAAATCGGAGACAAGACTAAGTCAGAATACACAATTTAAAAAAAGTCTGATGCACATAAGGTAATTCGCATTGAGTGAAATTCTGAATGCACAGCGTGTTTATGGAGACCAGAAAATTCAGTCTTCTTCTTTTTACCTCAGAGTAAGCAACATTTTACGTATCTGAGTTAAACGAGCTAGAACAGAAACTGTTGGTAAGGCATATGGCTAATCAAAAAACAGTACAGACATCATAACGATACTAAAAGATGTTAAAAACAGTTGAAGTAACCTAGACTGGCAATTGCTTCCTCGGTTTCAGAGACCACATTTGTGTTGTTAATAAAGGCGTTTGAGATGTAGGCAGTTAGGTCGTCCAGCTTTGAGGCACGGGAATCACATTTGGCAGCAGTCAAGTTTCCAAAGATATGTATGTAAAGCCCTTTGGCAAACTCCGACGTGGTTTCTTCACCAGTGCCACTACCAGTTCAGTACTCTCGACTAGAGGAAGATTTGCAACACATTGTGAACCTATTTTTTATGAAGCTATAGCTTTGCGTAGCACATTTTCGAGTGCACATCGGCGCTGGGATGTGACCGAATGCTGTTTCTCACCGGTTCTGTCGCGCTGCGGTCCACTTACCGAATTTCTCTGAGTAAGGCTCCCTTATATAAAGAACAAAGACAGGATTAACTGTGTCGTTAAGCGCGCCATTGCCCAAGAACAATGCCAAGCCGTTAGCAGGAACGTTCAACAGGCAAATGCCTCGTTAGAAACAGGTTCATGAATGGCATAAAAAAATTCATGGATGGTTGTTGCTTGTCCAAAAGGAAAAATGAACAACAGCCGACATACAACAGATGAAATTGCTCCATACTGTGATCGTAGTTCGAACACCTCAGATACCGATGTTTCCTGGAAAACTATTGGCCTATGAACCTGTGAAATTCACTTCACACTGGCGATCATAAAATATGTTCATAATTTTTAACGGACAGTTGTACAGAATATGAAGGAGGTGACTTTTTACGTTCATTTCCTTTTTATTCTGACAACATGAATCGCATTGTCGTTGGTATTTGCGAGATTGCGTATCACGGCATTAGACAAGGTTAAAATTATTTAACCCGAATACGCGAAATAATTAGAATGAGTACAGCATTGAATACCAAAGACAAGAGCCTCGCAGAGTGGCCGCGTGGTTTGATGCGCCATGTCACGGATTGCGCGGCCCCTCCCTCCTGTGGTTCGAGTCCTCCCACGGCATGGGTGTATGTGTTTTCCTTAGCTTAAGTTAGTTTACGTAGTCTGCAAGTCTACGGACCGATGACCTCAGCAGTTTGGTCCCTTAGCAATTCACACACACACACATACACACACGCACACACACACACACACACACACACACACACACACACACAATGGTGAACTATACTCCAAAATATATAAATAGGATACCTGAATGAATCCTGATGCGACTGAACTAGAATATCGTTGATGTTTATGTATTATCTGTTAACAAGTGAGCTGCCACAGCGGTAAGATTTTTGGACTCGCATTTGGAGGGACAGTGGTTCAAATTCTGGGAGCTCTTCTGCATACCTTGCTGGAAGGGGGATACCACGGAGAAACAGAAGAGAGGGGAGAGTTACTGCAGAGGTGAAGCTATGAGGCAGTATGAGCATTTATAGACTACATATAGTGGTATATTTAATGAATCTGAATCCAAGCAAATAAAGTAAAAGAGAAAAAAAAATAAACGTGTTATTTCAACACAAAGTAAAAACACAACAGCATCAAATGGTTCAAACGGCTCTGAGCACTATGGGACTTAACATCTTAGGTCATCAGTCCCCTAGAACTTAGAACTAGTTAAACCTAACTAACCTAAGGACATCACACACATCCATGCTCGAGGCGTGATTCGAACCTGTGACAGTAGCAGTCACGCGGTTCCGGAGTGAAGCGCCTAGAACCTCTCGGTCACCGCGGCCGGCAACAGTAAGTAACACGAAAAATAATACATACATACGGAACGATTTTCGGTCTGAAATGTATAATAAAAAATAAAGTACCGAAACATTTTGCTGTTTGTAGATGAGAAGCTGTAGCTTGTGTAGTAGAACTGAAGCTACTAGCCTAAACATCCAGCAGCTTCCTGTGAAGAATGTAAACAAATGGATACATCCACTTTACTTCCATATGTACTACAAAAACTGCAACCTTTAGATAGATCGTAAATAATCAACGTAGAATGTCTCAACACAGTTACACGTTTCTCAATCAGTATCGTACACTAATCAATTTGAAGTTTTGACAATAGTCACTCATTTTACAATTGTAAATATTTTTACCAGAAATGTCTTTAAAGGTAACATGTAGCAATTTTTCAGAAGAAACAAACCCACTGAAGATAGCAAAAAAAGTTCTGAGACGTGTCTGGGTGAAAAAAACCTACAAAGGTGTCTTGCATAAGCCGAAATTCCTTTCCAATTTCATTAGCTAGCACGGAAAGAAGAATTGTAACATTCACAAGATGATTACAAAACTGACTTTAGTCCTTTATTGTACGCCCTTGAGATTGTTTTTACGCATTTTTCAAGTAATAAAACTAGCAACCAGAGAACGCTACACGACATCGACGTAAGCTATTCACGGAGTGCGAGGTCGGTTGGTGGGAGCTCTAATCGCCACAATTTTCAACCTAGATCAAAATTTCAAAAACTGCTCTGAAGCTGATGATATTGTCTAACGTAGTACGTAGGGGCATTAAAAAAAGATTTTAACTAAATGGCGGCAATCTGAAATAGGTCAGTTTTTGCGACAAAAAAGTCGTTAAAAACGTACACCAAAAATTGAAATTATAATATGCTGCAAAAAATCCTACGTTCTGCAATAGAAAAAAACGCGGATTCATACATTACAAAGAGGTATAATGTAATTGTGTGTGTGTGTGTGTGTGTGTGTGTGTGTGTGTGTGTGTGTGTGTGTGTGTGTGTGTGTGTGTGAAATCTTATGGGACTTAACTGCTAAGGTCATCAGTCCCTAAACTTACACACTACTTAACCTAAATTAACACACACACATACATACACACACACACCTCCGCCGGGAACAGCCGCATAGTCCATGACTGCAGCGCCTAAGACCGCTCGGCTAATCCCGCGCGGCGGTAATGTAATTGCATGTATATTTCATAAGGTATAGCTCCTTCCAAGTTGCTAAATGTTTTGGAAAAAAAACAAGCCCTTAAATTTTCAACGTGTATCTTTTAATATTGGAACTGAACAAACCTTTAACCAGCAAAGCCAGAACTGTACAATTGGCCTTTTTCGCTATGTTGAAATTCTCTGATTTTAACGAAATTTTATCGATTAACTGGCTTCCGCTTCCCTATCTTAGCATTTTTTTCACTATTGGGATTACGTTTCAAACCTTTTTTATCGGTATAAATACGTTTGTTTATAATTTTCAATCTCACGGGTTTTATTTCGTACAAAAAATAAGCGAAATGATAACTTAAACAGACGCGAGAGAAACACATTCTTCTGAACTGTTTATCGTAAATGGCTCGTGTTACAGAGTCAAGTCTTGTTGTGAATAGTGTTTTAATGATACGAATGCCGTCTGTGATAGTGTCCGAAACTGACAGGACCCCGATTCCGTCGCTCATTTTACAATTGTACATATTTCTACCAGAAATGTCTTTAAAGGTAACATGTAGCAATTTTTCAGAAGAAACACACCCACTGAAGATAGCAAAAAAAGTGCTGAGACGTGTCGGGGTGAAAAAAACCTGCAAAGGTGTCTTGCATAAGCCGAAATGAGATCGGACGTTCACTGAGGCTTTTTGCAGATGATGCTGTGGTGTATCGAGAGGTTGTAACAATGGAAAATTGTACTGAAATGAAGGAGGATCTGCAGCGAATTGACGCATGGTGCAGAGAATGGCAATTGAATCTCAATGTAGACAAGTGTAATGTGCTGCGAAGACATAGAAAGATAGATCCCTTATCATTTAGCTACAATATAGCAGGTCAGCAACTGGAAGCAGTTAATTCCATAAATTATCTGGGAGTACGCATTAGGAGTGATTTAAAATCGAATGATCATACAAAGTTGATCGTCGGTAAAGCAGATGCCAGACTGAGATTCATTGGAAGAATCAAAAAGAAATGCAATCCGAAAACAAAGGAAGTAGGTTACAGTACGCTTGTTCGCCCACTGCTTGGATACTGCTCAGCGGTGTGGGATCCGTACCAGATGGGGTTGATAGAAGGGATAGAGAAGATCCAACGGAGAGCAGCGCGCTTTGTTACAGGATGATTTAGTAATCGCGAAAGCGTTACGGAGATGATAGATAAACTCCAGTGGAAGACTCTGCAGGAGAGACGCTCAGTAGTTCGGTACGGGCTTTTGTCGAAGTTTCGAGAACATACCTTCACCGAAGAGTCCAGCAGTATATTGCTCCCTCCTACGTATATCTCGCGAAGAGACCATGAGGATAAAATCAGAGAGATTAGAGCCCACACAGAAGCATACAGACAGTCCTTCTTTCCACGAACAATACGAGACTGGAATCGAAGGGAGAACCGATAGAGGTACTCAGGGTACCCTCCGCCACACACCGTCAGGTGGCTTGCGGAGTATGGATGTAGATGTAGGTAACTATAGTAGTATTATATCGGTTGCATTTGAGCGCTCAGATGCACCAGACCCCCATCCAGTAAATCGCACTTGTAATATATTTTAACACATTTCAACATTTATGGTACACTATATATGAATGGATCTGAAAAATAGTCTCTCTTAGAAACATCTAAGCCAACAAGAAAATTGGGCTGAAAAAAATTTCTACCCCGGTCCACCCCTTTAATACTGATTTGTCGTTTTTACATTTTAGTTTGTAAAAATAAATGTTAATGACAATATTTTCTTGCGGTTGGCGCTCACAGTCCTTTACTTATTATGCAAATTACGCACTCAGGTGCAAATAAAATCAATTGCTAATTAGTAAATGTCAACCCGAACTCCAGAACCACTACAAACTATAGCGAAGCACGTGGTCACCTGACATAGTGGAACGCTGTCTGAGTATTGCGTTATAAATGTGGCTCAGGGCGAAGACGAAATCGCCGAGAGGAGTCGCGCGCGCCTGTGTGGTTTTGGGAGGCAGCGGCGGCTGTCAACCCCCGGCCGCCGCGGCCAAATTCCAAGCGTTCCGCCCTCCGCACACCACAGCCCAGTGTCTGCAGTCCCGAAGAAGGCCCGCCACGCGGGATTCCGTCAGCTATGCGGTTAATTTTGGCCGGCGATTCTCCGCCACCAGGCGACGGCATTCCTCGCGAGTCCCGCGCGAGCGCGGTTATTGGACGCGATCCGTCGCTGCAATGCACAGCTTAGCCTCATTCGTAGAGCCACCAAGGATTACGTGCCGCCGGTCAGGGCTGGAAACACTGGTACCATTCCTCTCTCCTATATCTAGGGTTTATCCTGTCGCAAGGGATCGACTATTTTCATAGTCTTGCAAATGTATTTTAACGATGCGGTCACTTGCCTTGCAAGAAATGCAAGTTAAGGGAAATAAGTCCAGCGCGCAAACTGACTGCGAATTGAGTAACAATGTGCTGTTTGGGTATTGTATTTTCTGACGCGAAGATGGAGCACCAACCCAGAATTTGCCAAACCAAGCGTGGAAAACCGAAAAGACACCATACATGGGTTTCGCTTTGCACCTGACCCACGGTCGTTAAGGCGCCGCACAGATTCGTTCCAGGGTTGTATCACTTCTCTGACCCGAAAGATAGCTGTGCGTGAAGATTTACGAGCGGGTCTGATCACAACCCTCTCTCTCTCAGCTGTTAATATCACAACATAAATTACATCACTCCCACTCGTTGGTTTTTATAGAAAATAATTTCTGGAGAACTAATTGGAAAATGCAAATAAACAGTGCTCCAATAGATGTGAATAAACAATTAATCGCGGCTTAAGTTGAATATGTAGTTTTTCGAAACGTGTCTGCAAATACGTAAACTCAGTTGTGGCATGTTTATTCTGAAAAACAAACTTTATCGGAAAAAATTGCTTCATCAGATTCTTTTGGACTACATCTGCTCCCTCATAAAACACGAATTTTATCGTTCGACTTGAAGAAAAGTAAACATATTGTGAATACTGAGTATGTCGTACTACCAGACAGAAACTCTACATTAACGCGAGGAACCCCTTCGCAAAAGAAGAGGAGTGTTTCCAGAATGAGATTTTCACTCTGCAGCGGAGTGTGCGCTGATATGAAACTTCCTGGCAGATTAAAATTGTGTGCCCGACCGAGACTCGAACTCGGGACCTTTGCCTTTCGCGGGCAAGTGCTCTACCAACTGAGCTACCGAAGCACGACTCACGCCCGGTACTCGCAGCTTTACTTCTGCCAGTACCTCGTCTCATACCTTCCAAACTTTACAGAAGCTCTCCTGCGAACCTTGCAGAACTAGCACTCCTGAAAGAAAGGATATTGCGGAGACATGGCTTAGCCACAGCCTGGGGGATGTTTCCAGAATGAGATTTTCACTCTGCAGCGGAGTGTGCGCTGATATGAAACTTCCTGGCAGATTAAAACTGTGTGCCCGACCGAGACTCGGAACTCGGGACCTTTGCCTTCCGCGGGCAAGTGCTCTACCAACTGAGTTACCGAAGCACGACTCACGCCCGGTACTCACAGCTTTACTTCTGCCAGTTGGTAGAGCACTTGCCCGCGAAAGGCAAAGGTCCCGAGTTCGAGTCTCGGTCGGGCACACAGTTTTAATCTGCCAGGAAGTTTCAAGAGGAGTGTTGTCAATGAAGCCTATTAACTCGTTTTAGAAAACCCCAAATTTTACTGTTCGAATTTTTCTTTTCTCTCGTAAGTATGTTGATAATGAAACGTACAAATTATCTCAATTTTTTTTGTGTAGTAGTTCAGGAAGAGTTTCGTAAGAGCAGTTCTTCATTCGGACAAGTGCAGTTCGTTTAGAATGAGCTTGTACTACTATGGAGAATGTATGACAATTTTAGGGATTCGTAGATGTTTGAACGCCAACCCGTAGGAGGCTGGAACTTCTTCAATGTGCCGGCCGGGGTGGCCGAGCGGTTCTAGGCACTTCAGTCTGGAGCCGCGCGCCCGCTACGGTCGCAGGTTCTAATCCTGCCTCGGGCATGGATGTAATGTCCTTAGGTTAGTTAGGTTTAAGTAGTTCTAAGTTCTAGGGGACTGATGACCTCAGAAGTTAAGTCCCATAGTGCTCAGAGCCATTTGAACCATTTTTTTACATCCAGAGTCGTCTTACTCGCGGGATGCTCAAGGCGAGAGAATAGGAGACGGTAGATAGTCACATCTACCCAACGTGTTTTGAAATCTTGTTCGAGGACACGTTATTCTGCGCGAAAAATAGTTTCTGATATGGGTATGTGATATGTCAGTAGTATTTTAACAATACATATGTTTCAAAATCAAAACGAGTAACCCTAAGAAACTAAAGAACTGTTATGAAATTGAGTTAATGATATTCGATTAACAGTTCAATCGTTCTAGTGAGTTGAAGAATAGGGCATCTTCTGCAAATGTACTTGACTTTAGCAGTGCCAACTTTAAAATTCAAAGAAAGTAACGCATAACAGCGATGTTAATAATTGAACAGCGCTACGCTACTTTGTTAATGACACACTAATTCGTTTCACTCATTTACACTTCTAGCGCTACGCTGCGTCGCTAATGAAACACTAACTCGTGTCATTCATTTACATTGCACACATGAATCACAACATAAAACTGTTATAAACAGGGAGGTATCTGGCAACAGGTACAGGTTAGAAACCTATTTTAACATAATGAACAAAGCGTGTTAACAGTGCCAAAACACTATTTCTCTAATCTCTTACTCCACTGCTTAACACTTCGCGCTCAGGCCGTAGGCAGCTGCTGCGGGGCGGAGCGAGTGAGAGACATGCGACGCGCCCGAAAGCTTTAGCTATACTTCCAGACAGTGTGAACTGCTTCATGGCCCACATTTTTGCGTGGGGTCGATTACTGGGGACTGATAACTTGCAAGTGTCCTTTTTCTTTCTCCTTAAATTATGAGGTCAGGTTGGTGATGTTTCCTCATTGGATGACCACCATGTAGCTGCTATCAGGCTCAACGACTAACAACTCGCACAACAGTACTATTAAGGTACAGAAGGCCTGTTCTTGAGTTGCCTTAAACTTGGGAGCAGCAAGCACTGGTGGAAAGGCAAGCGAATTACGTATTACGTCCACGTATTTTTCTTGCTTCCTCCACCGCTGCCTGTCGTCGTCGTCGTCGTCGTCGTCGTCGTCGTCCCTCCGTCCCGCCCCGCCCCGCCTTTTCCTCGGTACACTGTCACCCGTGTCAGTCTTCGCAAATAATTGTGATACGCACTGTACACAAAAACCTTGCACAGTTCTCGACAGTCTCCTTACTTCAGTTACGCGTACTTCGTCGCTTTCACTTGTGTCGGTTGTAATTACTCCAAAGACTTAAACAACCTGTATGCCTATCATAGCAGTAAAAAGAACATCTAATATTGATGATAGTAGTGGTAAGTGTGTTGTTATTGCGGTCAGTGATTTGATAGATTCTCCCGATAATGCTAGTCGTGGTAGTGGTATTATGGTTATTGTACGAAAACTTTGAAGGAAGATTAATCATTGAAGATGACACTGATCATGAAGAAAGTATTTATCACCAATCACAGAAGCAATGGATTTGGAAAGAAGAAACTAACAAGCCAAAAATCTAAGGGTGTACTCAGACTCCAGACATTACAGCAATTTCAGAGCGGTTAGGTGTAAGTACAAGAGAACGCGTAATGAGAAGCTGCGGTATATATTAGCGTTGAAGTTTGGAAGTGCAAGGATAAACGGGACGTCCATGTCATTTCCACAAATTTCTAGAAATGACTGAATAAAACGGAAGTCTACGTTATCCTATTTGTTAGATCGTTGTGACCAGACGGAACTACTTTCGTCTGGTTATAGCTGTGGATTCTTTGACTGTTCTGCGAGAAGGCTCATCAAACCGAAACACAAGTAATATTAGTTCTCTTTATTACAGAAATGATAAAGGATTTACTTAAATTTGTCTCACTTCTTTGTTGCAGGAGTACTGGATAATTTACTCTTGATGCACAGATTAACAAACTCTTCTCTTGCATTAGAAAATGCAACGTTTACAACAGTTAAAGTTCATCTGAAACTTTAACTACTCGTTGGTCCTACACTGAGATTCTTATTGCTATACCTCAGGTGTCTAACTGGGACAGAGTTCTTACGTTCTTGATCTCAAGGTCGCGGCGCTGCTGTGGTGACAGGGATGCACGGTTTTGTGCAGCGCCTGCCATTGGTCGTTGAGGATTGCAGCGAGCCGCTAATATCTGTGGTATCAGTTCCTGTTGCCGAGTTTGATGTGGCACCGTGATCTCTGAACGATATCACAGTGACTAAAATGTATTGTTGATTACAATAGGGGAATGATTGGTATCGACCGCCAGTACAGACATTAGCGGTTGAAGAAATACCTGAAAGGGAACCGAAAATCGTTTGTCACATATTTGATATGGCACTATACAATTCATAAATTTGGTACAACAAAAGCAGTATGAAAAAGAAACAGAATATCATCGAGTGTAGATTTCCAATAGCAGGATAGTTACTAGTAAACGTGCCATCACAAGTTTATAAAAGACGAGGGCCATTATCGGCCGGAGATATACCAGTGAGAATACAGTCGCAACTTTCCGAAAAATACAGATCACACACCACTGGAAAATCAACGAACAAGAACTTGCAGAGTATGTACAGAAAATAAGAAACGGAATAAAACGATGTGAGAATGTAAAAACTGTCGAGTTGCGTTAGTGTACCTCATTGTTTCGAAAAATATCACACAGTTGCAGATTAATAATTGTGTGCTCAAAACATAACTAATTTAAGCTTGGTATTAATTTACTAATTGGTACTGATACGTTATCCACTGGCAAACAATAAATCATTTTTGTTCACTGATGAACCGATCATATTTACTTCCCAGACATCTTAAAATTGCTGATTGTGCCCAAACGTTTATTATTTCACAGCTTCTTACATTGCGCCGAAATACACGTAATACGACGCATACTCTTCGTGAAGGTTCGAGCACACGACTAAACTGCTGAGTTGCTGTGCACGCGACGGACCTTCTGCCTTACTATGACCCGAGCGATCGGCAGATAGCGGGCAGGCCGAGCGGGTTAATCCTGGTTCACGACGGGGCTCGAACACGACTCTCATAATATCAGAAGGAATTGGCAATTCTTTTGACTGTATATGAGTTCTGCTTTCGCAGAAGCACAGAACACGGTTGTCGGGTGCGAGGAGGAGGTGGGGCTTGACCCTCTCCCGTCGGGTGGCCGTAGCTCTCGTGACCAACTGCCATCTACATCTACATCTACATCTATACTCCGCGAGCCACCTTACGGTGTGTGGCGGAGGGTACTTATTGTACCACTATCTGATCCCCCCTTCCCTGTTCCATTCACGAATTGTGCGTGGGAAGAACGACTGCTTGTAAGTCTCCGTATTTGCTCTAATTTCTCGGATCTTTTCGTTGTGATCATTACGCGAGATATATGTGGGCGGTAGTAATATGTTGCCCATCTCTTCCCGGAATGTGCTCTCTCGTAATTTCGATAATAAACCTCTCCGTATTGCGTAACGCCTTTCTTGAAGTGTCTGCCACTGGAGCTTGTTCAGCATCTCCGTAACGCTCTCGCGCTGACTAAATGTCCCCATGACGAATCGCGCTGCTTTTCGCTGGATCATGTCTATCTCTTCTATTAATCCAACCTGGTAAGGGTCCCATACTGATGAGCAATACTCAAGAATCGGACGAACAAGCGTTTTGTAAGCTACTTCTTTCGTCGATGAGTCACATTTTCTTAGAATTCTTCCTATGAATCTCAACCTGGCGCCTGCTTTTCCCACTATTTGTTTTATGTGATCATTCCACTTCAGATCGCTCCGGATAGTAACTCCTAAGTATTTTACGGTCGTTACCGCTTCCAATGATTTACCACCTATGGCATAATCGTACTGGAATGGATTTCTGCCCCTATGTATGCGCATTATATTACATTTATCTACATTTAGGGAAAGCTGCCAGCTGTCGCACCATTCATTAATCCTCTGCAGGTCTTCCTGGAGTACGTACGAGTCTTCTGATGTTGCTACTTTCTTGTAGACAACCGTGTCATCTGCAAATAGCCTCACGGAGCTACCGATGTTGTCAACTAAGTCATTTATGTATATTGTAAACAATAAAGGTCCTATCACGCTTCCTTGCGGTACTCCCGAAATTACCTCTACATCTGCAGATTTTGAACCGTTAAGAATGACATGTTGTGTTCTTTCTTCTAGGAAATCCTGAATCCAATCACAAACCTGGTCCGATATTCCGTAAGCACGTATTTTTTTCACTAAACGTAAGTGCGGAACCGTATCAAATGCCTTCCTGAAGTCCAGGAATACGGCATCAATCTGCTCGCCAGTGTCTACGGCACTGTGAATTTCTTGGGCAAATAGGGCGAGCTGGGTTTCACATGATCTCTGTTTGCGGAATCCATGTTGGTTATGATGAAGGAGATTTGTATTATCTAAGAACGTCATAATACGAGAACACAAAACATGTTCCATTATTCTACAACAGATTGACGTAAGTGAAATAGGCCTATAATTATTCGCATCTGATTTATGACCCTTCTTGAAAATGGGAACGACCTGTGCTTTCTTCCAGTCGCTAGGTACTTTACGTTCTTCCAGAGATCTACGATAAATTGCTGATAGAAAGGGGGCAAGTTCTTTAGCATAATCACTGTAGAATCTTAAGGGTATCTCGTCTGGTCCGGATGCTTTTCCGCTACTAAGTGATAGCAGTTGTTTTTCAATTCCGATATCGTTTATTTCAATATTTTCCATTTTGGCGTCCGTGCGACGGCTGAAGTCAGGGACCGTGTTACGATTTTCCGCAGTGAAACAGTTTCGGAACACTGAATTCAGTATTTCTGCCTTTCTTCGGTCGTCCTCTGTTTCGGTGCCATCGTGGTCAACGAGTGACTGAATAGGGGATTTAGATCCGCTTACCGATTTTACATATGACCAAAACTTTTTAGGGTTCTTGTTTAGATTGTTTGCCAATGTTTTATGTTCGAATTCGTTGAATGCTTCTCTCATTGCTCTCTTTACGCTCTTTTTCGCTTCGTTCAGCTTTTCCTTATCAGCTATGATTCGACTACTCTTAAACCTATGGTGAAGCTTTCTTTGTTTCCGTAGTACCTTTCGTACATGATTGTTATACCACGGTGGATCTTTCCCCTCGCTTTGGACCTTAGTCGGTACGAACTTATCTAAGGCGTACTGGACGATGTTTCTGAATTTTTTCCATTTTTGTTCCACATCCTCTTCCTCAGAAATGAACGTTTGATGGTGGTCACTCAGATATTCTGCGATTTGTGCCCTATCACTCTTGTTAAGCAAATAGATTTTCCTTCCTTTCTTGGCATTTCTTATTACACTTGTAGTCATTGATGCAACCACTGACTTATGATCACTGATACCCTCTTCTACATTCACGGAGTCGAAAAGTTCCGGTCTATTTGTTGCTATGAGGTCTAAAACGTTAGCTTCACGAGTTGGTTCTCTAACTATCTGCTCGAAGTAATTCTCGGACAAGGCAGTCAGGATAATGTCACAAGAGTCTCTGTCCCTGGCTCCAGTTCTGATTGTGTGACTATCCCATTCTATACCTGGTAGATTGAAGTCTCCCCCTATTACAATAGTATGATCACGAAACTTCTTCACGACGTTCTGCAGGTTCTCTCTGAGGCGCTCAACTACTACGGTTGCTGATGCAGGTGGCCTATAGAAGCATCCGACTATCATATCTGACCCACCTTTGATACTTAACTTAACCCAGATTATTTCACATTCGCATTCGCTAATAACTTCACTGGATATTATTGAATTCTTTACTGCTATAAATACTCCTCCACCATTGGCGTTTATCCTATCCTTGCGGTATATATTCCATTCTGTGTCTAGGATTTCGTTACTGTTCACTTCCGGTTTTAACCAACTTTCCGTTCCTAATACTATATGCGCACTATTTCCTTCAATAAGAGATACTAATTCAGGAACCTTGCCCTGGATACTCCTGCAGTTTACCAATATTACGTTAACTTTTCCTGTTTTTGGTCTCTGAGGACGAACGTTCTTTATCAACGATGATAATGTTCTCTCTGGTAAGCCGTCAGGTATTTTATCGTTTCGCCCAAGGGGGGGTCCCTCTAACCTAAAAAACCCCCGTGTGCACGCCACACGTACTCTGCTACCCTAGTAGCTGCTTCCGGTGTGTAGTGCACGCCTGACCTGTCTAGGGGGGCCCTACAGTTCTCCACCCAATAACGGAGGTCGATGAATTTGCAACCATTATAGTCGCAGAGTCGTCTGAGCCTCTGGTTTAGACCCTCCACACGGCTCCAAACCAGAGGACCGCGATCGACTCTGGGCACTATGCTGCAGATATTAAGCTCAGCTTGCACTCCGCGTGCGATGCTGGTTGTCTTCACCAAATCAGCCAGCCGCCGGAAGGAACCAAGGATGGCCTCAGAACCCAAGCGGCAGGCGTCATTCGTTCCGACATGTGCTACTATCTGCAGCCGGTCACACCCAGTGCGTTCAATAGCTGCCGGAAGGGCCTCCTCCACATTACGGACGAGACCCCCCGGCAAGCACACCGAGTGCACACTGGCATTCTTCCCCGACCTACCCGCTATTTTCCTGAGGGGCTCCATAACCCGCCTAACGTTGGAGCTCCCTATAACTAATAGGCCCGCCCTCTGTGACTGTCGGGACCTTGCCGGAGAATCGGCCACTGGCCCAACAGGCGAGGCATCCTGTGGTGGCTCGGAAACGATGTCATCACCACTAGGAAGCACCCCGTACCTGTTGGAAAGGGGTAAGGCAGCCGCCACGCGGCCAGATCCCACCTTCGCCTTTCGGCCAGGCACGCGCGAGCCCACCACTGTCCGCCATTCACCCTGGAGTGATGGCTGACCGGTAAGATGCTCACTGCCGGAAGACGCAGCGACATCAGGGGTTCCATGTGATTCCAAGGCCACCGAAGTAGGCATAGGTCTCACCACAGTTGCCCCAACGCCACTACGAGCCGACGCCTGCGCCTCGAGCTCGATGAGCCTAACAGACAAAGCCTCCACCTGTCCCCGAAGAGTGGCCAATTCTCCTTGCGTCCGCTCACAACAACCACAGTCCCTACACATGACTATGTTTACCCTACTCTATACGGTGACAAATTCCCAAGATAATCTTCTGATGAGCTACTCTGATAATCAAGAAACACTCACTGAAATACGAGACGCGAAAACTACGCTAGGTTTTCCCAGAAAAACTATTTAAAAGCTAAGCGCAGCAAATAAGTACAAAAACACTGTTATTGAAATAAAAGGTTCTACCTAGTAAGCACTCGAACACGCAAGAAATTACAAAAATAAACTAGTAATTACACAGATAACTGAAAATAAGTCGCTGCTGTTTGTAAAATATGTAAGAAGCAAACGGTGTACTCGCCTTAGTAGTAGCAGGAGCTAGCGATGCGCTCTCGCTGACGGTCTAACTGACATGATACATTGTGCGCACCCTACTGTCTCTTCTCCCTACTTCTCTTCGTAAACGAAAATATCTTATTGCTTCCTTCACTTGTGACATTGGGACCACAGCAAACAAAGTCTAATTTTTTGTATTTCTCTGCCTTATCCTAGAATACGGTGAGTACGTCGACATAAGCGTTCTGATATTACGTTTTGCAAAGCAGACAGTTAAGACAAGTAACAAAACAGCTCCCGATGCAGTCTTTAGAGGACACTGATGTAACAAAACTGTGAGCGGTCACCTGGAAACTCTGGCCAACGACAGCAACGATGAGGTCTAGGGCAGGACTCGGTCGCCCACGCAACGAAGCGACGCCTCCGCATAGGGACGGGCGTCGCGTGCCCAACATGGAAGGGCGCTTGGGCAACCTCCTCACAAGGTAGGACAGCACAGCACAGGCAAAGTTCACGTCCCTTGCTGCTTGCCGTGGCTGCGATTGTTCTGCGGCGTTGCCGGCAGTTACTTGCGCTTCTTCTGGCGGTACACCTCGCCTTCCCACCTCTTCCGCTAACAAGGGGAAAACGTGTTAGGGTGTAGTGTCGTGTGGCCTTGGAACCACCTAACTCGATTCTACATGCAGGCGTAAATCAAACAAATGATCCGAAAGCAGAAATTTCGATCTCTGCCGCATTCGTGTTATGAAACAATTCATTGGTGACAAATGAAAATTTTTTGCCAAGGCCAGGATTCGAACCCAGGTCTTCTGCTTACTATGCAGGTGGGTTAACCGTATGCGCCTTGGAACAGTGGTTAGACACAACTGCACGGGCTACCCAAGCACTCCTTCTCCATCAGTCCAAATTCCCATTTGCCGCTCTCTACCAAAGTAGCGTCGCCTAGCCCTTTTTCCTCTTTCTGGTGGTCGCATCACGCGAAGTCCTTCACGATATCAGGCGAAGAGTGCTCTGCACTGAATAATCATATTAGCCTTCGTGGCGCATATATATTTACATATCCGAAGAAACAGACACCACCCATAGAGATGTAAATCAAGCGGTCGTTACTCAATGCTTATGAAGGGGGTGTAGGTCAAGAGAACGGGCCATATCGCGTGTGGCCGAAATTTCACTCATTCAATGAAATTTATTATGCATTGAATATTTAGATACAGGAAAACGAATATTCAGCATTGAAATCGGAAGGAAAGAGTGCACTAGCATTTGATATCGGGATTCATACGAGATGAAGCATCAGCTAAAAGTTAAAAAAAAGTTAAGAGGAAGCCATGTGCTTGATACGGGAGGAGAAAGGGGGGGGGGGGCGGGATGGAAATGGGGACTAGCAATGAGGAACATCAGTAGAGCATGATGGCGTGTTACCTAGCTTGTAGACCGTACCATCTCGCCGTGTCGTGGAGGCGGCGGCCAGCGCTTACCTTTCGAACGCGTGAATCACGTTCATAGTTCACGTCTCGTGAATCGCAAACGTCATATTCTGTTTTCAAATCTCTGTAAGCCCATCTTTATACAGGATGGTTGGGGAGTTCGGCTGTTCAATATGTTGTTGTCTTCAGTCCAGAGACTGGTTTGATGCAGCTCTCAATGTTACTCTATCCTGTGCAAGGTTCTTCATCTCCCAGTACCTACTGCAACCTACATGCTTCTGAATTTGTTTAGTGTATTCATCTCTTGGTCTCCCTCTGCGATTTTTACCCTCCATGCTGCCCTCCAATACTACATTGGTGATCCCTTGATGCTTCAGAATATGCCATACTAACCGATCCCTTCTTATAGTCAAGTTGTGCCACAAATTTCCTTCTCTCCAATTCTATTCAATATCTCCTCATTAGTTACGTGATCTACCCATCTAATCTTCAGCATTCTTCTGTAGCACCACACTTCGAAAGCTTCTATTCTCTTTTTGTCTAAACTATTAATCGTCCACGTTTCACTTCCATACATGGCTACACTCCATACAAATACTTTCGGAAACGACGTCCGGACACTTCAATGTATACTTGATGTTAACAAATTTCTCTTCTTCAGAAACGCTTTCCTTGCCATTGCCAGTCTACATTTTATATCCTCTTTACTTCGACCATCATCAGCTTTTTTGCTCCCCAAATAGCAATACTCATTTACTACTTTAAGTGTCTCATTTCCTAATCTAATTCCCGCAGCATCACCCGACTTAATTCGACTACATTCCATTATTCTCGTTTTGCTTTTGTTGATGTTCATCCTATATCCTTCTTTCAAGCTCATGTCCATTCCGTTCAGCTGCCTCTTCCAAGTCCTTTGCTGTCTCTGACAGAATTACAATGTCAACGGCGAACCTCAAAGTTTTTATTTCTTCTCCATGGATTTTAATACCAACTCCGATCTTTTCTTTTGTTTCCTTTACTGCTTGCTCAATATACAGAATTAATAACATCTGGGAGAGGCTACAACTCTGTCTCACTCCCTTCCCAACCACTGCTTCCCTCTCATGTCCCTCCACTCTTATAACTGCCATCTGGTTCAAAAAATGGTTCAAATGGCTCTGAGCACTATGGGACTCAACATCTTAGGTCATAAGTCCCCTAGAACTTAGAACTACTTAAACCTAACTAACCTAAGGACATCACACACACCCATGCCCGAGGCAGGATTCGAACCTGCGACCGTAGCAGTCCCGCGGTTCCGGACTGCAGCGCCAGAACCGCTAGAAACTGCCATCTGGATTCTGTACAAATTGTAAATAGCCTTTCGCTCTCTGTATTTTACCTCTGCCACCTTTCTGAATTTGAAAGAGAGTATTCCAGTCAGCATTGTCAAAAGCTTTCTCTAAGTCTACAAATGCTAGAAACGTAGGTTTACCTATCCTTAATCTAGCTTCTAAGCTAAGTCGTAGTGTCTGTATTGCCTCCAACATTTCTAGGGAATCCAAACTGATCTTCCCCGAGGTCAGCTTCTACCAGTTTCTCCATTCGTCTGTAAAGAATTCGTATTAGTATTTTGTAGCCGTGGCTTATTAAACTGATAGTTCGGTAATTTTCACATCTGTCAACATCTGCTTTCTTTAGGATTGGAATTATTATATTCTTCTCGAAGTCTGAGGGTATTTCACCTGTTCCATACATCTTACTCACCAGATGGTAGAGTTTTGTCAGGGCTGGCTCTCCCAAGGCCGTCAGTAGTTCCAATTGAATGTTGTCTACTCCTGGGGCCTTGTTTCGACTCAGATCTTTCAGTGCTCTGTCAAACTCTTCATGCAGTATCATATCTCCCATTTCATCTTCATCTACATCCTCTTCCATTTCCATAATATTGTCCTTAAGAACATCGCCCTTGTATAGACCCTCTATATACTCCATCCACCTTTCTGCTTTCCCTTCTTTGCTTAGAACTGGGTTTCCATCTGAGCTCTTGATATTCATACAAGTGGTTCTCTTCTCTCCAAAGGTCTCTTCAATTTTCCTGTAGGCAGTATCGATCTTACGCCTAGTGAGATAAGCCTCTACATCCTTACATTTCTCGTCTAGCCATCCCTGCTTAGCCATTTTGCACCTCCTGTCGATCTCATTTTTGAGGCGTTTGTATTCCTTTTTGCCTGCTTCGTTTACTGCATTTTTATATTTTCTCCTTAAACCAATTAAATTCAATATCTCTTCTGTTACCCAAGGATTTCTATTAGTCCTCGTCTTTTTACCTACTTGATCTTCTACTACCCTCACTATTCAATAAATAACATTAAATCAAAAACACCTTCAGGCGTCTACATTTCAGATGTTATATTACTTATGCGACGAGTTTCGTCGTTCCAATACGTCATCTTCAGGCCCCCGACCGACGTGTAGGAAGGATCCGACCTCATGTGCAATCGAAATAGTGAACAGCATTCAGTAACTGGTATCCGAAGACTAATCTTTTAAACAACGCGATTCCTTCGTTCATAACAGTCTGCAATTGATGGATGAAGGGATCGCGTTGTTAAAAAAAAGTAGTCTACGGATACCAGTTACTGGCTGCTGGCCCATATTTCAATTGCACATAAGATCGGATTTTTCCTACACGTCGGTCAGGGGGACCTGAAGATGGCGTAGTGAAACGGCGAAACTAGTCCCGTAACTAAGATAAAATTTGAAATATAGGCAGCTGCAAGTGTTTTTGATTTGATGTCTAGAGTTTCTGTGGCTCTCACTACCTCTGTGAGTGAGTGGGACGCCTTACAGCCATAATTGGGGTCTACTACATTGGTCGCCTGTGATGACCAATTGTCTACGCGGACGTTTCGTGTTGACTGCGCCAGGACACTGAGAAACGTGAGGCTTACTGACTCTGCTGAGCTCTGTTTGAAATCCCAGTCTCCTCAGTAATACAGTAGACTACTAGGCAGGTACTGTTTTCTGTTTCCATCTTAAACGAGCTTCCCCAATAAACGCCATGTTCATCTCACAAGCGAGTTCTGAGGGAATTCTCTTAATCTGTTAGTTTGTTACCAATGAACAGGCACAGGTCATCCCCGTTTTCAAGAAGGGACGTCGAACAGATGTGCAGAACTATAGACCTATATCTCTAACGTCGATCAGTTGTAGAATTTAGGAACACGTATTCTGTTCGAGTATAATGACTTTTCTGGAGACTAGAAATCTACTCTGTAGGAATCAGCATGGGTTTCAAATAGACGGTCGTGTGAAACCCAGCTCGTGCTATTCGTCCACGAGACTCAGAGGGCCATAGACACGGGTTCACAGGTAGATGCGGTGTTTCTTGACTTCCGCAAGGCGTTCGATACAGTTCCCCACAGTCGTTTAATGAACAAAGTAAGAGCATATGGACTATCAGACCAATTGTGCGATTGGATTGAAGAGTTCCTAGATAACAGAACGCAGCATGTCATTCTCAATGGAGAGAAGTCTTCCGAAGTAAGAGTGATTTCAGGTGTGCCGCAGGGGAGTGTCGTAGGACCGTTGCTATTCACAATATACATAAATGACCTTGTGGATGACATCGGCAGTTCACTGAGGCTTTTTGCGGACAGTGCTGTGGTATATCGAGAGGTTGTAACATTGGAAAATTGTACTGAAATGCAGGAGGATCTGCAGCGAATTGACGCATGGTGCAGGGAATGGCAATTGAATCTCAATGTAGACAAGTGTAATGTGCTGCGAATACATAGAAAGAAAGATCCCTTATCATTTAGCTACAAAATAGCAGGTCAGCAACTGGAAGCAGTTAATTCCATAAATTATCTGGGAGTACGCATTAGGAGTGATTTAAAATGGAATGGGCATGTAAAGTTGATCGTCGGTAAAGCAGATGCCAGACTGAGATTCATTGGAAGAATCAAAAAGAAATGCAATCCGAAAACAAAGGAAGTAGGTTACAGTACGCTTGTTCGCCCGCTGCTTGAATACTGCTCAGCAGTGTGGGATCCGTACCAGATAGGGTTGATAGAAGAGAGAGAGAGGATCCAACGGAGAGCAGCGCGCTTTGTTACAGGATCGTTTAGTAATCGCGAAAGCGTTACGGAGATGATAGATAAACTCCAGTGGAAGACTCTGCAGGAGAGACGCTCAGTAGCTCGGTACGGGCTTTTGTTGAAGTTTCGAGAACATACCTTCACCAAGGAGTCAAGTAGTGTATTGCTCCCTCCTACGTATATCTCGCGAAGAGACCACGAGGATAAAATCAGAGGGATTAGAGCCCACACAGAAGCATACCGACAATCCTTCTTTCCACGAACAATACGAGACTGGAATAGAAGGGAGAACCGATAGAGGTACTCAGGGTACCCTCCGCCACACACAGTCAGGTGGCTTGCGGAGTATGGATGTAGATGTAGAACTCTCGATTCTTTAAATAATAGAACTCCCATCTACAAAACGGCTTCTAACGTCTGATTACTTCGCAAGTGCTCTCGTTCTCAGATGCTGTATGAATAATGTCCAGGAGTTTCCGCGCCGTTGGCTACGTGTCTCAAGCCAAACACACAGTTTCTAATTCCGGTACTTGTCTTATTGTGTTAAACTTTTAACATAATTGCCGGCCCTGTGGTCGAGCGGTTCTAGGCGCTTCAGTCCGGAACCACGTGGCTGCTACGGTCGCAGGTTCGAATCCTGCCTCGGGCATGGATGTGTGTGATGTCCTTAGGGTAGTTATGTTTAAGTAGTTCTAAGTCTATGGGAGTAATGACCTCAGATATTAGGTCCCATATTGCTTACAGCCATTTGAACCATTTTTTAACATAATTAGTAGATTGCCAGCTTTGTAAATTTTTAAATTCGTTCAATAACTGTGTGAAATATCGTCGTCCCTGGACACTTAGACATGTCACATGCAGCTGGTACTGGGTTCCGGGAGAGCCGCTTAGTGTAACAGAAATGTTTGGACAAACTTCCAGGTAACATTCTTGGATCTTAGAGGAAAAAAATATGTTATATGTCAATAAGTCTGAATAGTTTTATTTTCATGTTAGAGCTTATTTTTTAGATCTCTTCATAATCACAATGATGGGAAACACACACAAACAGATCGCACTAGCATTACATGAAACGTATTCTTACATGAACTGTTCAAAACACCCCCTGATTACGATTGGCCAGAGTATAGTGTAAGAATAAATTCTAAGGTTCACCACCACAGTTGGTTGTTCCAAATGAACGAAGGTAATGCTGACATACAACTCATTTCGTCGCTGTACAGCATAAAGCACGTAGCATAAACTAATCAATGTCCATTACAGATTGTGCAAGCACGTAGCAACAGCTGTTTAGCGTTCATCACAGACTTTGTTTCTGGTACAGTGCAATAGAAGGATACCCAGATGCGGAGTTGGTAGATGCCCATTTGCTGTACAGTTTAGCAGGTATAGACGCTCTCGTCTTCCAAGATATCAGCGTTGTTTACAGGGATGTTCTCTTATGTTCTCTGTCTGAAGAAAATTGAGAAACCCTACCGCACTTCTACTGACCCGCTATATCATCCGGTCTTAATCTCATAGATTTTTGGGACTATTTGCAGCAGCGAGTGAAATATAGCAATCAACATCCCCCTCTCCACCACAGATTTGATTGCTGCACGGGCTGTAATCGTCATTGAGTGGTTTCAGTGTGACATGACACACCTCGCCGAAGTGAGGTCATCATCGAGGCTAGGGGCAGTATGACACGAGAGTAGCACCGTGTCTCCAGGTCCAGGGGGTATCCTATCTTCCAGTCGGTGCGCTTAACTCCGTCATGCACGACAAGCCAGAGACGTATTGTGAGACCTTAACTTTTCCCTGCGAATTCAATGTTCAAATAATTTACGGGTTTGCTGCCGGGTGACCTCGTCGACCACCGCCGGATATTTCGGCAGGAGCACACCCTGCCATTCTCAAGGCACAACTGCAATGAGGAAGAAAAGTGCAAGCGACTTCCACTTACTTTTTATTCAATGGTCAGTACTACGAACAGACTGGTGGAGTTGCAATGGGAAGCCCGTTGTCGCCTATTGTGGCCAATTTGTTTATGGAGGACTTTGAGGAACGTACATTGGAGTTAGTGACCTTGAAACCTGCGTGTTTTTTTCAGATATGTAGACGATACTTTTGTTGTTTGGCCTCATGGTAGTGAGAATTTAAACCGGTTTTTGGAACACCTGAATTCAATCCACCCGAATATGGAGGTGGAAAAGAATGGATGCCTTCCCTTCCTTGATGTGTTGGTCAGAGGAAGACTGATGGTGCGTTGGGACATTCTGTTTATAGGTAGCCTACTCACACTGACTTGTATCTGCAAGCTGATAGTTGTCACCATCCAGCTCATCTTGAAGGACTACTTCGTACCTTGGTTCACAGGGCCCACGTTATCTCAGACCCTGAAAGTTTGGCAGCTGAGCTATCACTTCTCGAAGTCACCTGTCCTCAGAATGGTTATAGTGAGAGGCAGATCAAACGTGCGTTGCGCTATCAGCCTTCTGTGCAACGGGTGAGTGACGATAGCAACAAAGTGGCACCTAAGTCTACGCCCTTTTTGCTTTACGCAGGAAGCATTTCCAACAGGATTGGCCGTATTTTGCGGAAATATGATGCGAAATGTGTTTTTCGACCACTTTCTAAGATTAAGGCCCTGTTGGTGTCAGTAAAAGATTTGCGTAAGGTTGGTGTCTATCGTATTTCTTGCAGTTGTGGCGTGTCATATATTGGTCAGACAATCTGGACTGTGGAAGACCGGTGTATTGAATATAAGCGTCACACACGCTTACTGCAGCCTAGCAAATCCGCTATTGCAGAACATTGCCTTGACACCGGTCATCCTATGGAATACAGCAACACGGAGATTTTGGCTTGCACGTCCAGCTATTGGGATAGTGTCGTTAAGGAATCTGTTGAAATCAAATTATCAAGCAACCTTATAAACAGAGACGGTGGATTTTGTCTAAATGCTGCTTGGAATCCGGCTCTGTCTCTCATCAAAAAACAGAGGGACAGAATTAGGGCTACCTCACCTGTTGACTAATATTCACTATCGATATTCTGATGTTGGTTATCTTTGGTTGTGTGTTGACTTTGCGGTTACTTGTTCTGTGTGTGGTATCTTCCGTGATTCTCCTCTGTGAACCGAGGTATGAAATTCCCTTGCACACTGCTTCCTCCTTGCAGTTGTGCCTTGAGAATGGCAGGGTGTGCTCCCGCCGAAAAATCGGCGGTAGTCGACGACGTCACCCAGCAGCAAACCCGTAAATTATTTGAACAGAGACGTATTTTCCTTGCCCGCTAGCCGCTGCCGTGGAGGTTTTATTGCGCCGTCCTGCCTGTCGGACAGGCGGCGTGTCGCAAGACCGTCCCGCAGGAAACCACACCGACAACTGTGTACGACGACTGGTAGGCCACCTGAGACCGCAGCGGAGCGGCACGCGTCCGCCGGCGCCACCGTACTGCGCGCCGCGCCTCTTCCTGTGGCACTGCGGCCGGCACACCGTGTCAGATCTACATCCTCCGCAACCGACGTCACAGTTTGTGGTGGAGCACAGGTTTTGTACCATTGTTATTCCCACCACCGCCATGTATCCTTCTCCGCTTGCGAATGCGACACAGGAAGAACTACTGTCGATCTCTTCTTCTTCTTTAGTGGTCAGCCCTGAGGTTGGTTTACAGCAGTACACCATTACCCTCTTCTGTCTGCCTCACCCATCGTTTCCGCATATGTAGCGCACCTCACATCATTCATAATCCACAGCATGTCTGTATGATGTTGGTCGTCCTCGGCGATTCCTTCGCTCAATAGCACCTTCTGCTGTCATTAAAATGATGTCTTAAAATGTATCCTACGACTTTGTCTCTTGTCGTCTGGATGTGCTTCAACAGAATCTGTTTTCCTGCACTCCTCTCAGCTTCTCTTCATGGGTAACTGCCTGCAGTTGATCATCATGCTTCTGTAGCTCCATATCTCCAAGACATCTACCCGTCTTCTCTACTTTCGTGTTGTCCATGTTTCACATTCGTGTGTGTGTGTGGGGGGGGGGGGGGGGTTGAGGTTTTCGGGCGCTAAACAGCATAGTCATCAGCGCCAAACGCATAGAAACCGGAACACATGCGGTGAAGGGACGAAGACGGGCAGCGAACAAGGAGAACGGCTAAAAGACACAGACCTGACGCAGTTTCAAATTCTCACATACAGAGGCAAAACAAGAGGAGAAGAAACGCACTAAAAAAGGAAAGGAAACACAAGGAAAAGAGAACAGAAATCGAAGTGAAACAAGTAGGTAATCGTGACTGCCGGACCTCTTACCTAAAACCTGGATGAGACAGTCACCCAGCAGCACATTAAAATCCACTCCCTAAAAACCGAAGCAACAAATTGGACAGGACACAAAACCGTAAGACCTTAACCACAGTCGTTGCGTCGTCTTGCAAAATAGAGGGCAAATCCGGTGGCAAGGAAACCTCCGCCCTCTGGCCACAGAATAAAGGACAGACAAGAAAAATGTGGCGGACAGTAATCTGGACGCCACAAGCACTGCAGATTGGGGGGTCCTCCCGCTGGAGTAAAAAAACCATGCGTTAAGGGACTGTGCCCGATGCGGAGGCGAGTGAGGAGAACCTCATCCCGCCTGCATGACTGGTAGGACGTACGCCATGGCCGCGTGGTGGCCTTGACCACACGCAGTTTATTTTCACCGACTGCCAGCCACTCCTCTTCCCATTGACGCATAACACGAAAACGCAAAAGGGAGGTAACAGCATGGAGGGGGACGGCACATTCAGCAACGTGAGGGAGGGAACATGCATCTTTGGCAGCCACATCCGCCAGTTCGTTTCTCCCAATACCCACGTGCCCCGGCACCCAGCAGAAAGAAACCTCCTTCCCCTGCCGTTGCAGGTGGAGTAGGGCATCATGGATGTTCTGGACGACCGTATCCGCTGGGTACAAGTGCTGCATGGTCTGAAGGGCACTCAGGGAGTCAGAACAGATGAGAAACTTAAGACTGGGAACACGTCACATCTGCTCCAATGCCCGCAAGATCGCAAACAATTCGGCATCAAAGATGGTAAACGCTGCAGGAAGCCGTAACTTAACGACTCGATCAGGGAAAACAACAGCACAACCAACAGAGTCCCCCTGTTTAGAGCCATCCGTAAATACTGGTACGTGGTCGGGATGTTGGTTTAAAATATCGTAAAATAAGGAGGTAAAAACAAACGCAGGAGTGCAGCTCCTCCGGTACTCTGACAAGTCTAAAAGGACGCTGGGCCTCTGGAGCAACCAGGGAGGCAGGCATAGGCGACACTCCAAACAAAATCTTTGTAAGAGGACGAATGTGTCTCATTTTACCCTGATAGCCATCCCGTAAGTTGTAGTTAGAACGATCTTCCGTTATCACAAGTAATCTTTCCCAGCGAATGGAACAACTAAATAGAGAAAGTTTCAAAGCACTCCTGAAACTTATTATAGTAATACATAAATAGTGTATAACCAACATGTTCTTGTGTTCTTCAATCTGAAGACTGCTTTCATGCAGCCCTACGTGCTACTCTCTCCTGTGCAAGCCTCATTATCGCCGAATAACTACTGCAACCTACATCGTTTTGAACCTGCTTACTGTATTCATCTCTTGGCCTCCCTGTAAGATTTTTACCTGTCCCCCATACTTCCTCCAATATTTATTAGTGATCCGTTATGTATCAGAATGTGTCCTATCAACCGATCCCTTCTTTTAGTCAAGTTGTAACAAATTTCTTTTCTGTCCAATTCTATTCAGTACGTCTTCTTTAGTTACATGAGCTACCTACCTAATCCATAGCATTCTTCTGTAGCACCATGTCCCAGAACCTTCTATTTTCTTCTTGTTAAAATAGTTTGTCGTTCATGTTTCGCTTCCATACAAGTCTACATTCCGCACAAATACTTTCAGAAAAGACTCCCTAACACTCAACACGACGTTAATAAATTTGCTCAGAAACATTTTATTGCCATTACCATTCTGCATTTTGTATCCTCTCTACTTCAGTCGTCATCAGGTATTTTACTGTTCAAATACTAAAGCTCTTCTTCTAGTTTACTGTATCGTTTTCTAAGCGAATTCCCTCAGCACTGCCTGATTCTCTTAAGTCTTTTGTTGTCTCTAACAGAATTACAATGTTATCGGCAATCCTCAAAGTTTTTATTTCTTCTCCCTTAACTTTAATTCCCTCACCAAGTTTTTCTGTGGTTTCCTTTACTGCTTGCTCAAGATACAGATTGAATAACATCGGGGGTAGGCTACAACCCTGTCTCACTCCATTCTCAACCACTGCTTGCCTTTTGTGCCTCGTGCCCAACTGCTATCTGGTTTCTGTGCAAGTTCGAAATACTAAGCCCTCCTGACCGTCCTCGTTTGTAATAGAGGGTCCGCCGCTCGTGACTTCTAGTTGTCACTTCCACATTACACTTAGCTGATGATGAATCTCTCCAGTAATCGCTGGCGAGCCCCCAATTTGTGAATTGTTTCCTCATTAAAACTCTCACTATCGTGTCAGCAATGTTACCGTACATTCATTTTCAGGTACATCGGAAGTTTAACTCTGAAAAATCTGACAGGGCTGCTTTTGGTATACAAATTATACTGCTCATTTTATTCGTTTTATTGCCTACTCCGCCATTTTTATGAACTCTCCGAAAGACAAAACACCATAAAATGGTTCGATGACTGCAGTGTACATTAGTACAACTTCCTTTAGTTGCACTGATTGTGCATTATTTTACTTTTAACTGACTTTTATGGCCATTCTCAAATTTGCTCCATTACGTTATTCTGTTAGTTACTGTTGCTCATCTCCTCTATACGCAAACAGCAGAATGGCATCGGCAAAACGAAGATGGTACAGATATGCCCTATAACATATATTCTACCTAATTTTTTTCCGTTTTAGGGATATCTTAGACATGTCGTAGAAAGCATATTTTAAGTCATCGTCGATGCAACATTCTGCAATGTTCTGCACACATGTAGCGTTTGGCAGTTACTTTAAGGAGTCCGTACAAGTACTCTGCAAATAGTATTAGAAAAAAATAGACTTGAAGACAATTTTGAACTCCAGCTAAGTGTTATGAACAAATTAAAAAAAAATGGTTCAAATGGCTCTGAGCACTATGCGACTTAACTTCTGAGGTCATTAGTCGCCTAGAACTTAGAACTAATTAAACCTAACTAACCTAAGGACATCACACACATCGATGCCCAAGGCAGCGTTCGAACCTGCGACCGTAGCGGTCGCTCGGCTCCAGACTGTAGCGCCTAGAACCCCACGGCCACTCCGGCCGGCTGAACAAATTAACACAGATATTTAGTTGTGAGCAGGCAATTTATTTGTGAATTTATCTGGAACTTTCGGCGGCCTTATAACCGTAATCTAGATCGGATTTTAACATCTTTAAAATATTTCAAGATTAATTGGGAAAGAACTTCATGTATTCTAATCTAAATACATTGTTAAGCCAAATCATTATGATCACTGCCCACCTCGACGGTGGATGCCGCCTGGTGGCGTTGCGGGCGCGCGCGTAACGCGGTAACGAAAGTATGAAAGCAGAGCAGACGAGGACGGGGGTCACACTAGCGAAGATATAGGCCGCAAATGAGGAAACCCATTGAGATAATCGACTTCGACAAAGGGCAACTTATTATCATGCAGAGCTTGTGAACGAATACCTCGAAAACGGCGAAGCTGGTCGAATGTTCACTTGCTGCTGTCGTGAGCATCTACGGGAAGAAGTAAGACGCCAATGAAACTACCACTAGGCGCTAAATGGTTGGACATCCACGGCTCTCCACAGAACGTGGGGTTCGAAGGCTTATCTGCTTGGTTAAGTAGGATAGGTGGTGATCTGTGGCATGTCTACCGAAAGAGCACGATGCTGATGCACGCACAAGTGTTTCGGAGCACACTGTTCATCGCATGTTGAACATGGCGCTCTGCAGCAGACCATCCTTACGAGTTTACATGTTGGCGCGACGACATCGCCAGTTACTATTGCAGTGGGCACGGGACCATCGGGATTCGATTGTCGATCAATGGGAACAAGTCGGCTCTTCGAGTAAATCACGTTCTTGCTACACTAGGTCGATAGTCGCCTCGACAAACGCCGTCATCGAGGTGGACGAGGCTCGAAACGTGCAGTGCGCCGGGTACGCAGGCTTGTGGGAGCAGTATTACGCTATGGGAGACATTCTCTTGCGCTTGCATGGGATCTGTGGCAGTATTCGAAGACATGCTGACATCTGAGAACCACCTGCATCCCTTCATGCTTGATATCTTCGTCGACGACGATGTCATCTTTCAGTAGTATAACCGTCCGTGTCTCGGAACCAGAACCGTGCTACGGTGCAGTGAGGAGCATTATAGTGAACTCAGGTTGACGTTGCGGCGACCAGATTCACCTGATGTAATTGCTATGCGACCCATCTGGGTCACTATCGGGCGCCATCACCGCGTACGCGAATTACGTGAGCTGTGTGTAGACATCTAATGCCACATACTTCCACAAACCTACCAACAAACCTCGGATTCCTGATACGCAGTGATATATTTCGTTCCAAAGATGGACAAATAAGATATTAATGTTTTGCCTCGTCAATGTATATCTTCGTCGATTACAGATTGCGACACGCCCTGAATCCAGCAGCATCTGCACGTACACTTAAGTTAGCTGACATCATACACATTCAGCTCGTCAATAACCAGAGGGCATCCTGTGCCAGAAAAGTAGGGAAGTGAGCCCCCGTTTATGGAGGGAAACGCGCCCACTCTCGCGGAACACTGCACTCTGAATACGATACGAGGCTGCTTCCTGCTGCTGTAGCTTTAAGCATGCGGGCTGCCACACCACCACCACCGTCTGCTCTGTGTCTCAGGCGCGTGCTCTGCGAATGAATTTGGCTTCAAAAATGGTTCAAATGGCTCTGAGCACTATGGGACTCAACTGCTGTGGTTATCAGTCCCCTAGAACTTAGAACTACTTAAACCTAACTAACCTAAGGACATCACACACATCCATGCCCGAGGCAGGATTCGAACCTGCGACCGTAGCAGTCGCACGGTTCCGGACTGCGCGCCTAGAACCGCGAGACCACCGCGGCCGGCTCGAATGAATTTGAATAATTGGCTGTGCTTTACAAATTTAGAAGCTGCACCAAAATGTTAAACTAAGATAACCTTGCTTTCCGGGCAACTCTTACGTTGTGATTGTGTCGTTGAAGTTGTAATAGTTGTTGCTGTTTTGGTCGTGGTCGTTTTCAGTCGAAAGAGTGTTTTGATGCAGCACTCCACGCTAATGTATCCTGTGTAAGCATCTTCATGACTGTAAAATTTCTGCGACCTACATCCATTTCAAGTTGTTGATTGTGTTCAAACCTTGGTCTCCCTCTCTACAGTTTTTTTGGCCTGCCACCCCCCCCCCCCCCCAAATCTACGCACTCATTAAAAATTGAAGATTCCTTGATGCCCCAGAACGAGTCCCTTTTTTTTGCCAAGTTGTGCCACAAGTTTCTTTTCTCTACAATTCTGTTCAGTGACTCGTCGTTAGTTATTCGATCTACTGAGCTGCCTTCAGCATTCTTCTTTGGAAAGCTTCCATCCTCTTCTTATTGGAACTTTTTATCTTCCATATTTGACTTCCGTACAAGCTACACTCAATATAAATATCTTCAGGAAAGAATTCCTAACAGTTAAATTCGTTGTTAACAAATTTCCCTTTTTCAAAACTGCTTTTCTTACTATTTCCTGTCTGTATTTTATATTCTCTCTAAATCGGCCATCGTTTACATACTTTGGTATCCAAATAACAAAACTCACCCACTACTTTTAGTGTCGCATTTCGTAGTCTTATTTCCTCAACATAGCCTAATTTAATCTTACTACATTCCATTGCCATTGTTTCACTTTCATTGATATTCATCTTACGAACTGTTTTCAAGATACTGTCAATTGCGTTTAATTGCCCTTCATAATCCATTGCCACTTCTGAAAATTACAGTCTCATCAGCAAACCTCGAAGTTTTTATTTCTTCTCCCAGACCTTTAACTTGCTTTCCAAATTTCTCCTTGGTTTCCTTCAAAGTTTGTTCAATGTACAAACTGAAAACATCGGGGATAGGCTACAACCCTGTCTCATTCCTATCTCAGCTTCCTTTTCATGCCCATTGACTGCAGTCTGGTTTGTGAAGAAGCCATAAATACACTTGCACTGCCCGTGTTTATCCCTATTACTTTCAGCATTTCGAAGAAAATATTCCATCTGAGACGAAGGAAGTCGAGTGTCCCATCTCATCTGCTATGTTTTTCTGTCTTTGCAGATTTTACAAATTTTTTCCTCAACTTTGTTAATGACTCTACTTATAGTGTGCCCAGCACTCAGTGAGTGCAGTTGTGTCAGGTTCATAAATAAGCTTAGCTCTATTGAATGTCATCGCTCATTACATACTACTTGCTAATGTAGTCGCAGTTATCTAATTAGTTAACTCACAAACTTTGTTAATTAAGAAGTATTGTTAGTTGAAAAGGTTAACACAGTCCCACCTTACATATTTAGTGATCTGTACGAAACATATTTCGGTATATTAACGCCTATCATTTGAAAGTACATATTTCTTCCGTAAGCCACCTAAGACTGTCTGAAACTGATTATCTTCCGATCTGATTAACATTAAAGCTGTAGACCATTGATAACTTCAATTACGAATGATGTTAAAATTACTGTCAGATTCTGAACTTTGAATTTTAGTTTTGTGGATAAATTTTTATGTTCCGTTTGACATATAGCATTTGTTAATTAACTCACTAATTAGAAAGTTCAGTATTCTGTGGTTCATAAAATATTTAATTTAAGATTTCTACCGTCATTAATGAGCAGTGTAAAACATACTGTTCGTAGACGAAACTATAAATAGATTCAGGGAGTCTGCAGCAGTGTGTCAAGTGAGCAGCACCTATTTGTTTTGTCGTGAGCAGTGTGCCGTAGTCCTGTAACTAACCTTCTGAAGTATTCGCATATGTTGCATACAGTTCGTTCCTTCACTCATGGGTGTAATTCATTACTTCTGTGACAGTAATTACTAATTAATTCCGAACAAGAACTTATTAGAGGAACACAGTGATTATTGACTCCCATGAACAATGACTGGTTAGCACGGCAGCGTTGACGGACGTACGTTGTTTCGGGTTACTTAAATGTTATTAGGATAGTGATACGGTGAAAAGATGCGTTAAATTTTCGCCACATGTGGATCGTTTTGAACCACGGACTGTATTTTGTGATTACTGCTCAGGGACAATTTAACAATATAGGAACTGGTGGAATAGATAATTTGTTTTCCTTTAATTCGAACTACACGCGAGACCTGAAACTGGTCATATGAGTGTTGCTATAGACTGTTGGTAGAGCCGACATTTTTGAGTCCGTTTTGGAGCCAGCGCAGCTACCGAGAAGAACGGAAGAGGCTTGTAAGCAAGGAAGCAGAACTGTTCCACGACCAACTCTCCCTAAAGTTTTATCTAACTCGACAAATGCTATAAACATTGTCATTGTGCTTAAATGCTCGAAAATACAGCTGTTACTTTGAAGCTGTTCTACATCTACATCTATATTTATACTCCGCAAGCCACCCAACGGTGTGTGGCGGAGGGTACTTTACGTGCTACTGTCATTACCTCCCATTCCTGTTCCAGTCGCGTATGGTTCGCGGGAAGAACGACTGCCGGAAAGCCTCCGTGCGCGCTCGATCTCTCTAATTTTACATTCGTGATCTCTTCGAGAGGTTTAAGTAGGGGGAAGCGCACCCCCTCGAAACCTGGACAGCAAGCTACACCGCGATGCAGAGCGCCTCTCTTGCAGAGTCTGCCACTTGCGTTTGCTAAACATCTCCGTAACGCTATCATGCTTACCCAATAACCCTGTGACGAAACGCGCCGCTCTTCTTTGGATCTTCTCTATCTCCTCCGTCAACCCGACCTGGTACGGATCCCACACTGATGAGCAATACTCTAGTATAGGTCGAACGAGTGTTTTGTAAGCCACCTCCTTTGTTGATGGACTACATTTTCTAAGGACTCTCCCAATGAATCTGTCTGGCACCCGCCTTACCAACAATTAATTTTATATGATCATTCCACTTCAAATCGTTCCGTACGCATACTTCCAGATATTTTACAGAAGTAACTGCTACCAGCGTTTGTTCCGCTATCACATAATCATAAAATAAAGGATCCTTCTTTCTATGTATTCGCAATACATTACATTTGTCTATGTTAAGGGTTAGTTGCCACCCCCTGCACCAGGTGCATATCCGCTGTAGTTCTTCCTGCATTTCGCTGCAAATTTCTAATGCTGCAACTTCTCTGTATACTACAGCATCATCCGCGAAAAGCAGCATGGAACTTCCGACACTATCTGCTAGGTCATTTATATATATTGTGAAAAGCAATGGTCCGATAACACTCCCCTGTGGCACGCCAGAGGCTACTTTAACGTCTGTAGACGTCACTCCATTAAGAACAACATGCTGTGTTCTGTCTGCTAAAAACTCTTCAATCCAGCCATAAGGCTGGTCTGATATTCCGTAGGCTCTTACTTCGTTTATCAGGCGACAGTGCGGAACTGTATCGAACGCCTTCCGGAAGTCAAGGAAAATGGCATCTACCTGGGAGCCTGTATCTAATGTTTTCTGGGTCTCATGAACAAATAAAGCGAGTTGGGTCTCACAAGATCGCTGTTTCTGGAATCCATGTTGCTTCCTAAAGAGTAGATTCTGGGTTTCCAGAAATGACATGATACGCGAGCAAAAAACATGTTCTAAAATTCTACAACAGATCGACGTCTGAGATATAGGTCTGTAGTTTTGCGCATCTGCTCGACGACCCTTCTTGAAGACTGGGACTACCTGTGCTCTTTTCAAATCATTTTGAACCTTCCGTTCCTCTAGACACTTGCGGTACACGGCTGTTAGAAGGGGGGCAAGTTCTTTCGCGTACTCTGTGTAGAGTCGAATTGGTATCCCGTCAGGTCCAGTGGACTTTCCTCTGTTGAGTGATTTCAGTTGCTTTTCTATTCCTTGGACACTTATTTCGATGTCAGCCATTTTTTCGTTCGTGCAAGGATTTAGAGAAGGAACTGCAGTGCGGTCTTCCTCTGTGAAACAGCTTTGGAAAAAGGTGTTTAGTATTTCATCAAGTTTCAGTGCCATTATCATCCCAGAGTGTCTGGATATGCTGTTACTGATTTAACGTAAGACGTAAGACCAGAACTTCCTAGGATTTTCTGTCAAGTCGGTACATAGAATTTTACTTTCGGACTCACTGAGCGCTTGACGCATAGCCCTTCTTACACTAACTTTGACATCATGTAGCTTCTGTTTGTCTGAGAGGTTCTGGCTGCGTTTAAATTTGCAGTGAAGCTCTCTTTGCTTTCGCAGTAGTTTCCTAACTTTGTTGTTGAACCACGGTGGGTTTTTCCCGTCCCTCACAGTTTTACTCGAATGGCTCTGAGCACTATGGGACTCAACTGCTGAGGTCATTAGTCCCCTAGAACTTAGAACTAGTTAAACCTAACTAACCTAAGGACATCACAAACATCCATTCCCAAGGCAGGATTCGAACCTGCGACCGTAGCGGTCTCGCGGTTCCAGACTGCAGCGCCTTTAACCGCACGGCCACTTCGGCCGGCAGTTTTACTCGGCACGTACCTGTCTCAAACGCATTTTACGATTGCCTTGAACTTTTTCCATAAACGCTCAACATTGTCAGTGTCGGAACAGAAATTTTCGTTTTGATCTGTTAGGTAGTCCGAAATCTGTTCCTGTTACTCTTGCTAAACAGATTCTGCTAATAAACATTACTCAGATAATGAATGTAAATTTTTTTTATAAATCAAGATGATGGTCCACCTATTATTCCTACAACATGCTGACAATGTCTTAACGTGTTTTTCAACATTGGTATGTGAATTTCATGTAGGTAACTATACTGTAGATTTCGTAATACACAAGGAGCCACTATTAACTGAAATAGTTTCCACACGGTAGAATAACTTTCTGTGTCTGTCCATAAGCCCCGCATCGTTGCCACTGCGTCGTGGTGGAGAGGAACTGCTTCCCTCTCCTCTCACCGCCTTCTCCCTCTCCCCAGATACTTTTGATTACATAGTGTACCTCTTGAAGGCGAAGCTGACTTTCTAATCGATGAAAAGTGTTTGATTCTTTGGGCGGGTCAGGTAATGTTCCCATGAGAGTAGAAATATTTGCATTTTGTTTGTTACTATCGCGATTAGCTCCAGTCACAAAAATTCTAAATATAGCTTTAATCGATAAAAATATATATATATAATCACGTTTTTTCCCCAGATGAGAACATCCTCTCTAAATTCTGATACTTGGTTAGTTCCGTACGCGGGACTGTGGTGTGCCAAATCACCTAGAAAACAATGCGGCAGCCTTCCTTCCCGTTCCTGCCATCAGAGCCACATATTTCTCGGCTGTGCAGTGGACGCGGCCACAGTCTCTTAAGCCCATTGAACACTCTCTGACAACGAGCGCCGCACAACTGAAGGGCGCTCAGCCGTGTCACAAACCTGTTTTGTCGTCACCGACTTGGGTTCGCAGCGTGGCGACTTCAGGAACGATTGAGCTAACATAAGCTACGTCGCTCACGTACCATCATGCCACCGTTAGAAGTCATACCGCAACACAAGGATTAGGAGTAAATCTCTACAAGCATTTCCATTTAAACATAACTGAGCAACGCGGTCAGATTAGCTCAAAATGAAAAGCATTGCAGTGTTTGTGAGTATCAATGCCTCAAGCATTAATCGTGCTACTCCATTTTACTGGTAAATCATAAATTAATTTTAAAAGTAAAAATGCATTTAGATTACTAACATCGCAATTAAACAATTAAAAGCACGGTTTCCCGACACACCAGTTGCCTTCAGTCATATATACAGGGTGGTCAGAAACAGTCTGTAAAACTTTTAAGTGTGTTTCAAGAGATTTATGCTGAGAAATAATTGTTAAGAAAAAATTCTATACGGTGCACCGTTTCCGAGTTACTTACCAGTGAATGTTAGCCAATCAAGTCGTTGCGCGCGCAGATTCAAGCAGCCTGTCAGAGGCGGTGTCACCGAACGCGTTCTTTGTTTGGTTTCCTCAAACCGAACAAACGTAGCTTTTGCGCACCTAGCGCAAATATATCACTTTCTAAAAAGCACATTTTAACTGGTAATGAGCATTTCAACAAGTGGTAACTGACGAACCCACAGATGTCTGTGCATGACCGCATTTTAGCGCATGCAAATTCTTGAATTTGCGCGGGCAATAACCTTATTGGGTAACTTCAGTGCTAAATAACGCTGAAACTGCCCAACATATCGAATTTTTTTTCTTATTTCTAAGTACGGTCGCCTCTGCAACACTATTACATGCTTTCTAAACTTTTTCTAACCCATGTATAACGAATCACTTTCGCAAAGCATATTTCCACAAGTATGCACTGTGAGACCTCCTGCTAAGAAATGTGTTACCACGGTTATTAACAACTATATCTACCTGTTTCATTATTAACAAATAAAAAAAAACTTATGGAAAAGGCGAGTTATATAATATCTGTAAATATGGGAGTTAGCCTCAACTTAAATTCCAGAAGAGCCTCTACACTGAATATGCTATATAGCATTTCACTGGTCGTACATTAAAATAATTTGACTTAAAAAATTTGACGTACGTGGCTTCTTTCAATTCTTGGAGAAACTGATGGTTTATGATCTTCAAGGTACAATGAGTAATTAGTCAAATGGTTCAAATGGCTCTGAGCACTATGGGACTTAACTTCTAAGGTCATCAGTCCCCTAGAACTTAGAACTACTTAAACCTAACTAACCTAAGGACATCACACACATCCATGCCTGAGGCAGGATTCGAACCTGCGACCGTAGCGGTCGCGCGGTTTCAGACTGAAGTGCCTAGAACCGCTCGGCCACCCAGGCCGGCAGGAATTAGTCGGTTCATATACAACTTTAGCAACTGGTCTGAGATGAAGAATGATATGAATAAAACTGGGGAACCACTGCCTGTCACCAGTTCCCGAGACGGGTTGCAGCACTCATCCACTAATCTTTTGTCACTGTTCTATGCGGACGTCAGGCTGCTGCTTTTGGCAGAAGTTTCAGCGCCTAGTTGACAGTTCAGTTCAAAGAAAAAGGAATAGTGACAAAGCTACAGAATAATGAAGCCAGCAAACGCAAATAAATTTGAATATACGAGGGGCGTTCAGCAAGTAATGCACCACATTTTTTTTCCTCGGCCAATTTTAGTTGAAAAAATTTGTGGATTTGTGGACTGCTGAGGTCATCGTCCCTAGACTTGCACACTACTTAAACTAACTTATGTTAAGAACAACACACATACCCATGTCAGAGGGAGGACTCGAACCTCCGGCGGGAGGGTCCGCGCGGACACTCCGCGCGGCTGTGGATTATTCCTGCTTCAGCCTCTATATTTTCATGAAGTTCCGATAGGTGGCGGCGGCGCTATACGTAGCGTTCAAAATGGCGTCTGTAACGCAAAACGCGTTCCAAGCAGAGACATGCCGCTGCGTTTCTTTTGTCGGAAAACCAGAGCATCGCAGATATTCATAGGCGCTTGCGGTTAATCTACAGAGACCTGGCAGTGAGCAAAAGCACTGCGAGTTGTGGGGCGGGTCGTCCGTCATCAGCGCAAGGTCACTCAAACCTGTTCGATCTCCTGCGTGCCGATCTGTTGCCCACAGCTGTAACTCCTGCATGTGGGAACGTGCGGACACTCTCGGTCGAGGTGATCGACGGACCACACACAAACAACTTGCTGCTCAACTGAATGTCTCTGTTGGTAGTGCTGACACACATGTCCACCCGTTGGAGTACCCAAAGGCGTGTGTCCTCTGGGATCCTTCCCGCCTAACAGAACTATATAGAGAGCAACGAAAGACCATTATGCCGAATTGCTTGCGTCTTAAGAGGCTGATCCTGAAATTTTTTTTTTTTGTCGAACACCGCCACAGGTTATGAAAGATGCGTTGATCACTTCGAACCGGAAGCAAAATGGCAATCCATAAAGTGGCGCCACACCACCTCTCGTTCGAAGAAGTCTGCGGCTCGTGGTCTCGCGGTCGCTTTCTCGCTTCCCGAGCACGGGGTCCCGGGTTCGATTCCCGGCGGGGAGATGACTGGGTGTTTGTTTTGTCCTCATCATTTCCTAATCATTCATGAAAGTGGCGAGATTGGACTGAGCAAAGGTTGGGTATTTGTACGGGTGCTGATAACCGCGCAGTTGACCGCCCCACAAACCAAACATCATCATCATCATCCTTCGAAGAAAAAGTTCAGAGCTGCGCCCTCGGCTGGTAAGGTCATGAAACTCTGAATGGTTGTTCTGTTTAATGTCCTCTCTCAGGGTGCAACGATCAACAATGTACTGTGCTACGCTCAGGAAACGACTTCAACGTTTTCAACAAGAATGCAAATGAACTTTTCCTCCGTGACAACGCAAGGCCTCACACAAGGTTGCGCTCACAAACCTTCATTGGACTGTTATTTCTCATCCACCCTATAGCCCGGATCTTACTCCTTCCAACCTGCATTGTTAGGCCAATGATGGATGAACTCCGCGGGAAGCAGTACGTGGGTGGTGGGGAGGTTATTTGTGCAAAAAGACGTTGGCTCCGACGTCGACCAGTAGAGTGGTGCCATACAGGCCCTCCCCGTAAGGTGCCTCAAGGCCGTCGCATCAAACGAAGATAATGTTGAAAGATAGGGTTTTGTTGCCAAAAGGGTGGGAAATAGTATGATGTATTGGAATCCTGAATAAAACCAACCTGCTTCCAGAAAAAGAAAGTTTACCTTACTTATTGAACGTGTTGCTTATATTGCAGGAAGACATACAGATGCGTGGTAGCTTCTAACATTGCCTTATAGAAAACATCGACAACTCTGGATAGCTAGGCGAGATGTGACTGTGCTATAGGACAGAGAAACAAAAAGACCCAAACACAACGCGAAATCTATGCGAGAATGCGTCCAGTCGCTCTAGGGTGAGAAATATTCGACTGAAATGAATCAAGGAACTGAGAGCTGGTAGCCACATTAGGTGCACAGAAGCAGGAGCCCAACTGCAGAGCTTACCACATTGAGATCAGCGCAGAAGCAATGTCGGATTGTTGCGGTCAAAAAAGGCGTGATCGCACGAAAGCAACCACAGCAGTTGCTGCGTGTTTCCTGTCGCGTATATGCTGATCAAACCCGAGGGGTCTTGACACAAAACTGCTTCCTATGTGGTGGAAGGCAACGCTTGCGTACCAAAAGAGGAAACTGCGGCACTCATACTATCTGTGACGTATACTCGTCCAAGAGCAGCAACCGAATTAGCTGGAGAGTGGCTCTCTCTGCTATTTGTGAACTTCGACGCCGAACCGTAGCGTGCGCCTGCAGTTAACCAATAGGTCCCCGCAGCCAACATCACAGGGAAGAAACAAACAGTTGGTGCAGCCTTAATCCGGCGGCCGCCACGGTCTCTTTGACCCTCAATTTGGGACGCCTGTTCGGCGCCAGTTTCCCGATCGAGGGAAGAAATGGGTGCATCCCCTCACGCGTGGCTTCAACTTAAATTCAAATCTAAACAATTTAGTCATATTGAGCACTTTACATCCTCCATTCGATGGCCATGTAGGCAATTCACCGATGGTATTTGTTGGCCAGGGAAAATTAATATAATTACATAAACTGATCAATTAAGTTTTATGATTTGCTGTGGATTAATAATGTGTTCAGTCTGTAGTAGTAGTAGTTGTTGTAGTAGTAGTAGTATGGTATCCTGCCTTACGGAATGTCTTGTCATGGATTAAGCCTCTTCCACTTTTGTCCGTCCATAGCCAGTCTTTTCATTTCTGAATATTTGTCGCATTTGATATTGTCCACCATTTGATATCTTCCTTTTCCTCTTCCCCTTTTTCCCTCCGCCATTCCTTCTATTCCTTCCTTCAATAAACAGCCCCTCCTCAAACAATGTCCAATCCAGTTCCGTTTTCTCTTTCTTATCGTTTTCTCTTTCTTATGACTTTCGCCATTTTTCTTTCTTCTCCAACTCTTCTTAATAATACTTCATTCCTCACTCTATCGTCCCATTTCACTTTTTCCATTCCTCTGGAGTCCTCGTTGTATTCCCCTCCCGGAGATCCGATTGAGTGGAAGCTTTACCTCCGGAATATTGTACAAAGAGGTCCATCCCATGAACGTCTAGGGAAGTAATTCCAGTAGTGGCTTCCCGTTGCCTTCCACTGTCCTCCTCATCCTGTCGGCTCGCTGACCCAGTTTCGCGCTGGGGTTAGTTACCCAACCTTCCACTGGGTGCAGTCTGAGATCATTATAAATAAGCTCAGAATTTTGTAGACGCACCGAATCTATGGTTTGGAATTATGAAATTAATTTTGTCTCTCTCTCTTTGCGAGAGGGACTGGCATGGACAGCCGTTGTGGCTGCACCATGCATGTTGCATGCCTTCAGACGTCTCCGCATTATAAACTTACAGCAACTGATAGAAATCAGAGAGACATGCTAGACAGCCCAGGCAGATTTCATGCTGAGTCGTATTGCGAATGTCGACATACCACCACTGGTATTCTGCACTGCTTGGTATTCGGTCCACTTCTACTCTTGTTATTTGCAGTTTAAACGACCTCCCATCTTATACCGATAAAGCACAAAGTATTTTATTTGCTGCCGACGCCAACATTATAACCAAAATTCTCACACTTCATTAAGGAGCTGTTTGAAAAACTAGACGTACTTAAAGCAACCACACAACACACATATGAAACTACTTACAATGAACTGGTGACAAATTCAAAATAATATTAAATTTCATAAATATAATACTAGAAACAGTAATTGACTTTTTTATTCAAAACTTCTTGTCTTCTCTAGAGACTAGTATTGCGGACGGCTATAAAAATGTTACACTACCTCGCTTGTCAATGAAGGTCCTAACACATTAGTTTTAATTTTATATTGTAATCATTTTTGGCTTGACAACTCTTTATCCTCTCTAAATGTTTTTCTTAATAGATGCATTTAGTAATTTTAATTGTAAATAAAAAGTCACTCAAAAGGCAGTCAAGTAAACGTAGCCCTGCTCTCTCTGGGAAAATCGTATTTGTAAACAAATGCTTTGTTCCAGAACTCAATGACGTATCACGAATATGATGGATGGAACGAGAAAGTAAGTTACAGAAAACTAACTAGAATTTAAGAAATTTATGTTCTTACGTGAGACTAGCTTTAATTTTCTTTCTTGTCGTCTATGATCTCCCCTGTGAACTAGTTTACCTACTGGTGTTTCGTCACACAAATTCCAGGCCACTAAATGTTGGTATACAGGGTGTTACAAAAAGGTACGGCCAAACTTTCAGGAAACATTCCTCACACACACACACACACACACACACACACACACACACAGAAAGAAAATATGTTATGTGGTCATGTGTCCGGAAACGCTTACTTTCCATATTAGAGCTCATTTTATTACTTCTCTTCAAATCACATTAATCATGGAATGGCCCGCATCTCGTGGTCGTGCGGTGGCGTTCTCGCTTCCCACGCCCGGGTTCCCGGGTTCGATTCCCGGCGGGGTCAGGGATTTTCTCTGCCTCGTGATGGCTGGGTGTTGTGTGCTGTCCTTAGGTTAGTTAGGTTTAATTAGTTCTAAGTTCTAGGGGACTGATGACCATAGATGTTAAGTCCCATAGTGCTCAGAGCCATTTGAACCATTTTAATCATGGAATGGAAACACACAGCAACAGAACGTACCAGTGTGGCTTCAAACACTTTGTTACAGGAAATGTTCAAAGTGTCCTCCGTTAGCGAGCATACATGCATCCACTCTCCGTCACATGGAATCCCTGATGCAGCCCTGGAGAACGGCGCATTGTATCACAGCCGTCCGCAATACGAGCACGAAGAGTCTCTACATTTGGTACCGGGTTTGCGTAGACAAGAGCTTTCAAATGCCCCCATAAATGAAATTCAAGAGGGTTGAGGTCAGGAGAGCGTGGAGGCCATGGAATTGGTCCGCCTCTACCAATCCATCAGTCACCGAATCTGTTGTTGAGAAACGTACGAACACTTCGACTGAAATGTGCAGGAGCTCCATCGTGCATGAACCACATGTTGTGTCGTACTTGTAAAGGCACATGTTCTAGCAGCACAGGTAGAGTATCCCTTATGAAATCGTGATAACGTGCTCCATTGAGCGTAGGTGGAAGAACATGGGGCCCAATCAAGACATCACCAACAATGCCTGCCCAAACGTTCACAGAAAATCTGTGTTGATGACGTGATTGCAGAACTGCGTCCGTATTCTCGTCAGCCCACGCATGTTGATTGTGAAAATTTACAATTTGATCACGTTGGAATGAAGCCTCATCCGTAAAGAGAACATTTGCACTGAAATGAGAATTGACACATTGTTGGATGAACCATTCGCAGAAGTGTACCCGTGGAGGCCAATCAGCTGCTGATAGTGCCTGTACACGCTGTACATGGCACGGAAACAACTGGTTCTCCCGTAGCACTCTCCATACAGTGACGTGGTCAACGTTACCTTGTACAGCAGCAACTTCTCTGACGCTGACATTAGGGTTATCGTCAACTGCACGAAGAATTGCCTCGTCCATTGCAGGTGTTCTCGTCGTTCTAGGTCTTCCCCAGTCGCGAGTCATAGGCTGGAATGTTCCGTGCTCCCTAAGACGCCGATCAATTGATTCGAACGTCTTCCTGTCGGGACACCTTCGTTCTGGAAATCTGTCTCGATACAAACGTACCGCGCCACGGCTATTGCCTCGTGCTAATCCATACATCAAATGGGCATCTGCCAACTCCGCATTTGTAAACATTGCACTGACTGCAAAACCACATTCGTGATGAACACTAACCTGTTGATGCTACGTACTGATGTGCTTGATGCTAGTACTGTAGAGCAATGAGTCGCATGTCAACACAAGCACCGAAGTCAACATTACCTTCCTTCAATTGGGCCAACTGGCGGTGAATCGAGGAAGTACAGTACATACTGACGAAACTAAAATGAGCTCTAACATGGAAATTAAGCGTTTCCGGACACATGTCCACATAACATCTTTTCTTTATTTGTGTGTGAGGAATGTTTCCTGGAAGTTTGGCCGTACCTTTTTGTAACACCCTGTATAATCACACCTTTAGTGATAATACAACAGTTCATTGAAATACAGAAAATGTATCAAATGATGAGTGTCATGTCAGCCTCGCCATATACCTATGCTCATTTTTGATAAGAGCTCATTTTCCTAGTAGGATAAAATCTAGAGCTATCTCATTTATTTCTTATCTCACAGTTATTTTCTCGGAAATGTCCTTGGTATACTACTCTTCCTTGTATTAAACAGTAAAACACAATTTGGACAAGGACATATCTCAGCAACAAAATAAATTCTTGGCATTAAAACCAGATACATAAAAATAAGCTAGTGACGTAGTCTTGTCCTTAGTAATAATTCGCTCATGTGAAACATTCTGGTACGAAGTACAGCTATCCTAGAACAAACCAGATGAAAACGGAGGGCAAGAAGAGGTGATAATAGTATATACATTAACTACATTGTAAAATATAACTACACTGAATAACATAACAGGAAATTCATTAAATGGATGTATCTGAATCTTAAACTATCTGGTCATCGTCAGTTGAATCAATTTCTATGAAAGTAATAGAAACAATCGAAAATAAATAATACCCAGTTTAGTAATCTGAGTCTAGCCAGAAAAAGTAGTTAGAGACCACAGAGAGCGTTCTATTGTGTCTACAACACTCTAAGGCCAATAACATTAGACATGCATCTTCAGTGTTCACATACACCCCTCTGAATAGATATCATGTGCCACGAACCATCACTCTGTAAGAAAATGTATTTGGACTGGCTTGACAAACTTAGTACAGCGTTTAAAAACACTGGTACAAGGGATCTACTGGAAGTACAAGTTGACATCAAGCTGGTATATTAAAAAATTTGTGTGTGAAAGATACAAATTTATATTAGATGACTGCACGGTCACGAGTCAAAGTACAGAATTCGAAAAATATCAGTTTTGCTCATTATGAAATAAACATTAATGAATGAATGCATGGTTTCGCGGCGATATGAATTAATAAAATTTTCTCGGGCTATCGAAATAGAAACGTCTGAAAACACCATTAACAAGGACGGCGGTTTGCAGCTCAGCACAGTCTGGGACCCTCCCATCGCGAGATTAAAACGAGCGCGACGAACGCGGGATGAAAACATTACCATATATGGCGAGGAAGAGAGTGCTAGTGACGTCATAGCCAGCAGTGCGGCTATATAACGACTCGGCCACGGCGATACAACAGTCATTCTTACCACTTGACAATGACTGAGGAGAGCTCGGTCGAAAGCTCGTGGGATTTTAACCACCTGACGCGGCAGGAAGCTCGAGAAAATTTTATTAAAACATTAATGAAGTTTACAACTGTGAAAAAATTTTTCCATTTTTAACATCAAAATACTTGCTGCTGAATCCGATGTGGAAACAGTAGTAAAGGAAAATGTAAGAACCAGGCAAATTAATTAAAATTAATTAAATTTGACAAAACAGATCCGCTCAGGGCTGTTACGAGGGATGGACTAACTTGAAAATACAGTGAAGATAGATAATTCAAAAATGAACATCAGTCAGATATCGTTATAGCTATAGACTACAAGCCAGGTTATGTAACGTGGTGTGTGGCAGAAGGTCCTTCGGTACCACTGCCACTGCCCCCGCCCCCCTTTCCCGCTCTCTCCCGCGATACCTCTTTCCCTTTCCAGTCTACAATGTTGCGCGGGAGAAACGATTGTTAGTAGGACTTCGTGTTATCTCGAATTTCTAATTTTGCCTTCATGACCTTCCCGCGAGATATGCTGTATGAGAATGCAACATATTGGTTGGCTTTTTTCTAGAAAACATATACTATCGGAATTTTAGTAGTAGACGACACCACAATGCCCAACGCTCCTCTGGCAACCTCTTGCCATTGGAGTTGTTTAATCATCTCCTTCACGATTTGGCGCTTATTTAATAATCTGTTTCGAAACACGCTGCGTTTCATTCGGTCTTCTCTATTTCCTCTATAAATCCTCCATGGGGTAGCCCCCAACCTGACGAGCAATGTTCAAGTATTGGTCGGACTACGATTTTGCAAGCTACCTCCTTTGTTGGAGGGCTATATTTCCTCTGAATTCCTCCAGTGAATCTCATTCTGGCATCTGGATTTTCTGCGGGTAGTTTTATATCGTCGTTCGTCCTTAGATCATTCAGTACGCACGTTTTAAGATCTTCACTGGATGTGACAGCTTCCTGTGATGACAATCGTGCGATCATGGAACAGTGTGTCTTTCTTCTATTTGTGAGTAATACTTTACACTTGTTTATTCTCAGGATCAATCGCCAAGGGTCGATCCTCGGCAGGGCTTCTTGCATTTGTTTACGACTTCCTGGCTTTGCGACTTTTAAAATGGTTCAAATGGCTCTGAGCACTATGGCACTTAACTTCTGAGACCATCAGTCCCCTAGAACTTAGAACTACTTAAACCTAACTAACCTAAGGACATCACACACATCCATGCCCGAGGCAGGATTCAAACCTGCGACCGTAGCAGTCGCGTAGTTCCGGACTGAAGTGCCTAGAACCGCTCGGCCACACTGGCCGGCTTATTCGAATGTGTCCGCCAGTCAATGTTCCATCGATGTCGGGAATACGTAGCGTCTGGTGGTGCAAACTTCTAGCATCTGTTGTAACATTAGAGCTGTATGCAGGATATCTACATCAGGTGTTCTCATTATAACTAATAAACGTTTCAATGGATCACTTCCTTGTTCCTTTCTGATCTTCGACCTCTGTTACCACTTACCCCTGACGATTACGGCAGTGGATTGGTATGCAGTCCTGTCATTATGTGCCCCACATTCCCAAGAAGTTTGTCGCAACGTTTCTGGGACACCCCGTACATTGTGAATAATTGTGGTCCTGTAACATTCCCTTATGGTGTGCTCGAAGTTAATTTCACATCTCAGTTATTCTCTCCGTTAAGAAAGACAGGCTGTGTTCGGTTTGTTAGGAACATCTCAACCAATTCACAAAACGACTCTGATGTTCCGTACGCTGACATTTTGTTCATTAGGTGATAGTACATAACTGCATCGGATGTCTTGCACAAGTCAAGAAATGCGTCAGGAAACTGAACTCCGGTGTCTACTGCCTTCTGGATCTCGCGGACGAACAGAGCGAGTGAGATCTGGCGCCATATTTGTCTGTGAAATCCACGTGGATTCTTGCAAGGAAGTTTTTCGGTCTCCAGTAAGGTCAAAGGCAGTATGTAAGCATAAAATTTAAGCTAAATTCTACAACGGACTGACTTCAGCGATTTAGGCCTATAACTGTGTGCGTCCGTTCGACGATCCTACTGGTAAATGGGAATTGTTTTCGCTCGATCGTTGCGCAAAGTCTGTGACATTCGATGAAACTGGAGGACACCACAAGCAGTGGCGAGCTGGGAACGGTGTGTTAGGTGGCGTCTGGCAGCTTCAGGGTGGTGTCTCGCTTTCTCTGGTGCCTTTATATTCTGAAACGCAAAACAAAAAAACTCATTACACTCTATTGTCACTTTCCACCATTAGGATCACACTCTCGAGAAGGGGGAATCCCTCAATCATCTCTGAATTTGTCATGCAGGTTTTCGAGTCTGCGCTTTGTTCCCTCAACTTAAGATTTTGCTATTTCTTCACCTTATCTGTTGACTAGAGCCGTGCTGAACTGCAGAGCTCTAAGCGGTAGCGAGCGAGTGTGTGGCGACCCTCTGATCCCATTGTGTCCTGCCAAGCCTTGGAGTACGCAGATGACGTTCACTGTCCAAGCCAGGGACCCCAGATTACCCAATGAGAAGCAAAATCGCTGTGGCCTTTCTTCAGAGTCCGTATACTGTCATCTGTTCCGCCGTGATAAAGTATTTACAATATCCAAATAAGTCCTGCTGCATTATCTTCCAGCCTAACAGAGAAAGGTATTTCCAGTATAGTACTTCGGAAATTCAACAACTGAATCGTCCTGTGCCGCTGCTCACACTAATGACGTTAGGTGTCCTATTTACGTATCTGGTCACACACCACTCTATAAAACGTTCTACTATTGCTACAAAAAATTAAAATAAATGAGCTCTTCACGTCACCATACTAATTAATGGTCGTCGTGGACTCGGTCGTGTGATTAGTGACATCTGAGTCCTAGTGTCTCTAGCGTGACCACTCTGTCACTGACCCCTGTCACTGATTTGCTCAGATGTCATCAGTTATAAGGTTCCATTATTGGTCATCATGAGACTGTTGTTTCGTAGCTCATTGACCAAACGAAAGTAGTTCTAAGTTTTTGCGTCGTAATTGGCGCTCATTGACACCTTTCTGCGATTAGTGCGTGTTGTGAAATGAAGCTTACACTTCACCATTATTTACATCATTGGGAAGGGAATTCGTATCTGAGCAAGATGCTCCTGTGCGAAAGCAGCTTTACTGTTCAGGAGAATCAGTTGATTTCTTATATGTGTCACAGCGATGACTGAGTGTAGTGCGTCCCAAAGTTTCCACTTCTCAATATCAGCGAATGCGGGCTCATTTAACTCGTGTGAAATAGGAGAAGGGAACCCTGAAATGGGGTCCTATGGGGGGTCTCCTCTACATATTTTATATTTAACAACGAATTTTACGAACAATCTGACGGTGTCGCAATGGGGAGTCCTTTGTCTCCCCTGGTGGCCAATCTTTTTATGGAGGATTTCGAGGAGAGAGCACTCGACTCTGCCACTTTTAAACCGACAGTATTTTGGCGGTACGTTGACGACACTTTTATAGTGTGGCCTCATGGTCTGGACTGTCTCCAAGAATTTTTACTTCACATGAACTCCATACATGAAAACAAATGTTACCATAGAGATAGAGAAAGATGGTTGTCCGCCATTTTTAGATGTCTTGGTGCGACGGAAGAGTGATGGCACACTTGGTCACTAGGTGCACAGAAAGCCCACTCATACAGACCTGTATCTACAAGCTACTAGTTGCCACCATCCAGCACAAACAATGGGCGTTCTCAAAACCTTGATCCACCGTGCCTATACTATCTCTGACGCCGACAGTCTTCAAGCGGAACACCTGCAAAAAGTATTTTTGAAGAATGGCTTTTCACCTAGGCAAGTGAACAGAGTGATGAAGACCTACAAACGACGGAACAACGAAGAGGCCTTCAGGTCGACTGTTTATCTACCACTTATTGGGAATATTTCTTCACAGATAGGCAGAATATTGAGAAAGTATCAAGTGAGAGTCATCTTTCGCCCTCCTTCCAAAATTTCATCACTGGTGGGATCCGTTAAAGACGACCTGGGCCTGCGTAAACCACGTGTTTACAAAATTCCGTGTGAATGCGGCAAATCATATATAAGGCAAACAACATGAACTGTGCAGGAACACATTGTGGAACACCAACGGCATACTCGCCTTCTCCAACCCACCAAGTCCGCAATCGCCGAACACTGTATTTCCACAGACCATTCCGTGAATTACAGCGACACAAAAATTTTGGCCCATACATCAAACTTTTGGAGCTCGATTATCAACGAATCTGTGGAAATAAGATTGTATGACAACGAGACTCTCATCAATCGAGAGAACAGTTATCAGCTAAACTCTGCTTGGAATCCTGTTATAGAGAAACTTCGTAGTCGACGTAGTTCCTGCATAAAGATGGAAATCGACCTGATACCGATACGCCAGGCTTTCACAGTGGAGGGCGCGAGGCGCAGCACACCGAGCCGTTATGAATGCGCACGCTGAGAAGCGCATGCGCAATGTCACCTCAGTACGGCTTTAAATAGCGGAGCTCAGCGCGTACTCGCCAGTACTACTACAGTGGCACTCACCTGAAGATGGCCAGAAGACTCTGCGCCGAAATATCGTGGCAGGACGTTACTGATATCCGGCAGTTCTCCCGTGTTTTTATGGGGTCCTATATATTGACACCCTTTTCGAACTCAGTTCTCCGTCAGCTCTTTCTTAAATAAAACACGCCTACGGAGCGTTTTTCATGTCTAAATTACCTTCGGTGCATAATCTTTACTCCATAGTACAGATCACTTGTATGTCGTCCCTAATGCAGTCGTTTCTAAATTGGTCTCGTCTTGTCTTCTGCGGAACAGATCGTAAAAATTTCATCTTTCATGCTTGTAGTTTGGTGACTTCTCTTTTCGAAATCAACACGTCTACAAGCCGCATGTCATGATTGACAGAAGTTATGATTTGATAGTTTGTTTGGCTTTTACAGAAACTACTGAGTGTTGACTTATTTTTGTCATTTAAGAGGACACAGTCGCGAGGGAACTCCCATAAGGAATCAGTGCTAAAACGAGCAAACGTCAGGTACACTTTCTGAAGTAACTAATGGAGATAAAGACCTGAAACTTTTACAGTGTACAGCTGAAACATAATTCTCAAATCACATAAAAAATGGTTAATGTATGTTATATATTTCATGAGTAATCATTTTTTTGTTCTATAAGACAAAAAATTAAAACGTTTCTAAACACCTTGGCGCTTGTAAATCTGTTCTTTTTATCACTACTGGTCTATTTTTTTATCTAATTAATCATCGTTGTATTAACAAGCGATACTGTAAGTCTGATGTCTGTAGCAGTCATAGTTTTTGAGAAAAGTGTACCAGAAGGTCAAAAAATGTAGTTTTGAGAAAAATGGTATTAAAGTTTTACAAGCAAGAAAGTAATGTACAATGTCATACAGACACACTTTTAAGACATTCCAGGGCTATACTGTGGCTCAGCTTCTTGATCTTTATCTTCTTTTCTTTGATCTTCTGGCTATCCTGGCCTCCTTGGTAGCATTTCCTGCAGAAATATCAGCATAACAGATACAGTCCATGTCAATCTTTTTCAGTCCCCTTTCAGTATTGATACCATCCATTGTTCCCAAGAGTCTTAATACATCAGTCTTCTTTGACACACCAGCATTGAAGCACATCACTGCATCATGAAAACCAAATTTTAGTGTTTCTTTTCTAACGAAAACGGTTTTTGGTAGCCTTGTCCAAATGACAGAATTCAAACTTTCATTTGGGTTTTGAGTTTTTCCATGGAGACACTTTTTCAAGAGCTCTTGTTGGCTAAGGTCTCTGAAAATGGGTTTCACAGCTAGCAGGATTTTTTCTGGAATTGAATGTTTGTGCTTATAGCTGGAAGATGTAGCTGGGTTGTTGAATTTGCATCGGCTGTCAGGTCCCCGTGGGTAAAGGTTATGTTGTGGTTCCTCATCTGTTGAAATTTTATGAAAGAATATAGCCCAGATGGCTATCCTCATTGCTTCTACATTGTTGCAGTTATTTCTAATGGCCATACCATAATAAGTCTGGATCCTGTCTATTTCAGCCTTTGTCAGGCCCCCTTTACCACCTAACTTTTTTTCCTCACATATCTTTAGAAGTCGTGATCCCATTCTTTTCTGTACATGTCCTATGCATTCCGGTTTATTAATTTTGACTCTAGGCCCGTAAGGTTTATCTTCTACCACTTTCTGATAAGCCTTACTGTCCCCGTCCCCAAGATAGTCTGTATAGAGGATACCTCTTGACTGCATAGACCTTTTGAAAATGTTAGCAACACCAGCCACTTCCATGCCTCCACTAGAACCATCATAGTCCTTTTTGCACACATGTTGTATAGTGGGATTTTTGCTACAAATGTCACAGAACTTAGTAATAATTTCAATATCCAGAACCTTCCCAGTATCAAATGAAGTTGCTGACACAATGCCATTTAGGGATGTATGCCCACGTTTCTGCCAACTGCCAGCAAAACCAGCAAAAACATCAAACTTTATTGGAAGTGGAGGAATGTTCATCACTGCACAAAGAACAGCACCTGCACTTCGCCCTTTTCCAATAGATCTACGTGCATACACTAATCTTATATTGTTTTCATTCAATCTGCTTCTTGTTACGTGGGATGACATTGTATTGGCAGTACAGCTACATTCCAAACATGTCAAAACTAAATTACAAAGAATTCCCTTGGTTTTCACCACATCTTCGTACAAAGTAACGTTTCCACCACAGTTTTTACAATTTGCGTGTTTTTCGATAAGTTCACGTAATAACCTCATGGAGATCAGAATGTTTGGTCAGTAACAACAGAAACACTGTTCACATCACATATTGCATTGTCACGCATTTGAGAGGCACTTGGAAAACCGGCAGCACCTAGAAGCTTCTTGCTTGAAGCACTGACACTCGCACTGACTTCACTTTCAATATTATTTTCTGCCCTCCGTTCACAACTAGCAGTCTCGCGGTTTATTTTTGCATATTTATTTCCACGAAACTTAGGCTTATATCCAGACTTCCTTATTCTACCCTTTGTGTTACCACGTTTCACAAAATCATTACATTTGTATCACCAAAACGTAAACAACTAGGATGGAGAAACTGACAAACGATAGTCGACAATGCAGACAGGCTGGCAAACATCAGAATAACAATTCTCTCTTGCAACCCAAATAAAGAGTATTTATATCCGTGGAACATAAATGATTGTTGTACTATAGTCAATGCTGACTACTGCGCAAGACACAGCAAAAAGGGATGTGGCGCTAGTTACCATGCTTAACGAACAAATTAATAACTCCGAATCTAATAATCAGATTTGTATGAAACAAACGGCATTTTGTAGCCAATAATTGGAGCATAGATTAAGACTAAAAACAAATCGATTTTTTTGAGCCTGTTGGCGACTGTGTCCCCTTAAACACTGACCTATAGACTTTTCCATGACAAAGACAACTCAAGCTTAACCTATTCATTTATTACCCACAATATACAAGCCCAACGCAATTTGACTGCTATACAGTGACAACATGAGTACTTAACTCAAAAGAATGGGCCTGAAGCTAGAAATCCTAACAATAATAAAATTCCAAAAAATATGAAATTAAAGAAATATGAAACTACCTCCAACTCCCTTATTGTCTAACCTTATTTCAATCACGAACTCCATTTTTATTTTTTTTAGTCACCTCACAGAAAATCTTGGTAACACGAACTACAGCAATTACAGCAAGCAGCAACTACAGCCAGCTAAATAAAAAGATTCTAACTATTATAGACTAACTACTAGGAGGCATATGGTTGGCAAAAGAGAGATTTTGTTGAAGAGCAAACAATGTATTTAGAGAATTTTGCCTTATTCATGTGACAACCAGTTTCAAAAATTATGTAGTTGTCAACAATACCACTGGTCAGATACTATCAACAACATCCATCATCCTACATTTCCTTGCGTCTCACTTTACAACCCATGTCCTACCAACGTACGAGTGTGCCGTAAGAAAAACATGTCCATACACTTCTCTGCCCACTATCTGCTAGTCCTTCCAACCACTGAATCTCTTGCTGTCAGCGATATTAACACAGTCTATAGCGCTGCCAACATACAAACAGGCTACTTACACTGCCTTATCTCAAATCAGATTTCGTAATGTAGGGGAACAAGGAATTTTTTGACACTGTGTTTTGGACTTCTAATTTAGCACACCCCTTGTTTGATACGATACTTCCAAGATAACTGAAGCTTTCTACACATTCAGTTCTTTCTCCTTGAAGTTTGAGTTTGTTGGCTTGGTGTTCTGCTGAATTTTATTGTTACTGTTTTCGTTTTACAGTTAACTTTTACTTATTAAATTTGTTAATTCAACAATCTAATTTTCTCGGAACTTCTCTCTCTCTCACATCTCTCTCGCCAGATGGCAACGTCACCTACAAACGGTAACAAAACAAATATCTAACTTTAATTTTTTCCATAATTACATCCACGAGCGCAGTGAGAACTTTTGGAGATAGTGCACCACCTTGTACACGCTTCGTTGTTCGGAACCATTGTGCTCTACTATTTACTTCTTGTGGATTGCTTTCACAGTTCCGTAGAGCAATTGGATCTTTCGAATTAGAGAACTTGGAAGCCACCTAGTTTATGCAGAAACTAACACATATTTTTCGCCTTGAAACACTGTTCATATCATCTACGAGCAAAACAGTCCAAGTGGTAATGTTAATGAGGAAAGGTGATTAATAAGCGTAAGAAAAGGAAGGGACCTAAGCTGGGACCTTAGGGGGGGGGGATGGCATCACATCTAATTAGTACCAATGGGTGATGATTGATAGCTGTGTTTGCACGCTGTCGGCTGTGCAGGCTGACGTGACGCGGAGCGCATTCAGTAATGTATTCAGAACTAATCTGCACAGCGTGGGGTCGCATTGCCAGAGACGCAGCGCAGTGGTTCGCAGAGCGACAGGCGCTGAGTCAGTGTCGCGACAAGGTCGGCGGCGATCCACCTATCGCCTCCCGTCGCCGCTGTGACGCAACAGGGGCGCGTGAGCAGGTGCACTGCCGCCCGCCTTCGCAGCGAGCGCCAGCTCACATTTGCCTTTCAAAACACCGCCTCCTGGCGCAAGGTCGGCAAATACGAGAGCGCGCGTTGTGCGGCTGAGTAGGCCGACTCTCCTGCAGAATCGAATATTTTCCCGGATGGAGAGAATCGTAGCAGACAGCTTTCCAGATACTGCTATTCCAGTGGCGGTTCGTTTCAAATTATACGAAGATGCTACAATGGTGGTGGATAGTAACAGTAACTAGTCCGCCCGGTTGACCGTGCGGTCTAACGCGCTGCTTTCCGGGCGGGAAGGAGCGCCGGTCCCCGGCACGAATCCGCCTGGAGGATTTGTGTCGAGGTCTGGTTAGCCGGCCAGTCTGTGGATGGTTTTTAGGCGGTTTTCCATCTGCCTCGGCGAATGCGGGCTGGTTCCCCTTATTCCGCCTCAACTACACTATGTCGGCGATTGCTGCGCAAGCATTCTCGACGTACGCGTACACCACCATTACTCTACCACGCAAACATAGTGGTTACACTCGTCTGGTGTGAGGCATTCCCTGAGGGGTCCATCGGGGACCGAACCGCACAATAACCCTGGGTTCGGTGTGGGGCGGCGGAGGGGTGAAGTGGACTGCGGTAGTCGTCGTGGGGTTGCGAACCACTGTTGCTGCGGCGGGGACGGAGCCTCTCCGTCGTTTCTAGGTCCCCGGTTGACATAACAGTAACTAAATTTAATATATTAGTTTTATGTACGAGGCGTGTTTTTTTAAGTACCGTTTTGAAATTTAAAAAAGACGTGCTAAGATATCTCAATCATTTTATTTTTACATGAAAGCCTTTACCTCAATCTACTTTTCTACATAATTTCCGTCAATATTGAGGCACTTGTCATAACGTTGTACCAGTTTTTGAATACCCTCCTCATAGAAGTCTGCCGCCTGACTTGTTAATCACTAAATCACCACTGTTTTGACTTCGGCATCGTTTCGAAGACGCTGACCGCCCAGGTATTTTTTAAAGTGCTGGAACAGATGGTAGTCACTGGGCGCAAAATCTGGGCTGTGCGGAGGATGATTTAGAGTTTCCCATCGAAAACATGTGATGAGATCTTTGGTCTGATTCGCCACATGCGGACGGGCATTGTCTCGCAGCAAAACGATGCCCTTGCTCGACTTCCATGGACTGTTGCTTTGATTCCGATGTGACGTAGGCCACACGTGTTTCATCGCCCCTAACAAATTGGCTTAAGAAATCATCACCGTCGTTGTGGAAAGTCAATGCACTGTCTAAACGTTTGGTGTTGTGCACATCCGTCAACATTTGCGGTACCAGGCGTGCGCACAATTTTCTGTAATTCAAGTGCTCGGTCAAAATGGTTCAAATGGCTCTGAGCACTATGGGACTTAACATCTTAGGTCATCAGTCCCCTAGAACTTAGAACTACTTAAACCTAACTAACCTAAGGACATCACACACATCCATGTCCGAGGCAGGATTCGAACCTGCGACCGTAGCAGTCCCGCGGTTTCGGACTGAAGCGCCTAGAACCGCACGGCCACCGCGGCCGGCCAAGTACTCGGTCACAGTGCCATACAAAACACTACGAGAAACATTAGAAAAGTCATCCCGCAAGGAGGAAATCGGAAAGCGTCTGTTTTCTCTCACTTTATTTCCCACTCCCTGCACCAAACTTTCATTAACGACCGAAGGAAGCCCACTCTGATGTTCATCATGCACATTTGTGCGGCCATCTTTAAATGCTCTCACACACTTTCTAACCATTTCATCACTCATAATGTTTTTCCGTAAACTGCACAGATCTCACAATGAATATCGATCGCTTTTAGGCCTTTAGCAATAAGAAATCTTATAACAGCCCGTACTTCACAGTTGGCGGGACTCACTATTATCGGAGGCATCTTAAACATCCAATACCCAACGTAAACAAGGACTGTAATGGCGTCAGTGCTTAGATTAAGGTACAGGATTTCATGTAAAAATAAAATTACTGAGATCTTAGCATATCTTTTTTTAATTTCAAAACGGTACTTACTTAAAAAACATGCCTCGTGTGTAAACTGAACTGTTAACATGTACTTACATTTTATGATTATTTGCTTAACATTGTAAAGAATAAAATAAAATACGGAAAAAAGTATCAGTGGAAATGGAACCTGGTTCGCTAATTACCAGTGGATGTTTCAGACCAGTCGCTCACAGCGGAGTCATAACGTCAGTGGTTTAAAAATCCCTCATACTCTTACACTTGCACAGTACTCTACACACAGTTCCAAAGAAAAGTATTGACATGGTGGTGTAAGCAACGTAGAACTAGTAGCGCCTGAAGGGATGACGTATAACGGAGCATGCGCAATAGAAAAACAGTTCGCTGAGTCGCTGCTGAGTTGGTCGTTGCGCGGCTGACAAGTCATTTCAGCACTCGACACTGGTTTCTAGTTATCGCGGAGAGAGCGCTGCAAAACATATTTTCGTCCATTTTGTTTGCATACCAGCACGCATTCCAAGAGAGACGGCGTAATTTCAGTGCGATTTCCGGATCGCATTCGAAGAGAAAAGGCGTAATTTTAGCGCGATTTCCACCTCGCATTCGGAGCGTAGCGGCATAATTTTGGTCTATGATTACAATGTGCTGTAGCTAATTAGCACATGTAAAAAGGCCGCCTATGTGCTTTCCTAATAAAACCAATACAGTGCGATTCGATAGCATGTCGCCAGTCTAAGCTAGTGTTACGATCCTGTCGTGACATATTTCCCTCGGTACAACATATGGAAAGGTTGGTTACTATACAGGGTATAAATGATAACTGTGTACAATGTACCACAGTGGTGTAGAGGAGGACGAGATGAAAAGTTTGGTATAGGGCATTCTTGCGCTCTATAAAGCCGGGAAATAACTACGAATTGGTCTGCAAAAGCCAACTAAGGTATAGCGCAAGCGCGTCGCGCAAGGTTTTCAATGTTCTCTCGCTTTCTTACTCCACCAGCATAGTTGGCTATTTCGTTAACATTATTGATTAACTTAAACATTCCGGTAATGTACACACCACACCACTCCACTCCATTTTGGCATCATGGAGCGTCAGTGGTTCAATGTTCCCAAAATAGAAAAGTCTCTATTGCAAATGTTGTATTGGCACGTTTCGCGCGGTTAGTGTATCTTCAGATTATCCATAATAAGTAACAACAATCTTGTAATAGTTTGCGAACTTTCTAGCACCGATCAGTAAGATAAGGTGAGTAGTAAAATGACTCACTTGCCTTGAACAGCAGAGATTATATTTAAAAGTCATTGATTGATGGCGTTAAAGCAAACACTGCAATCGTAAACATGGGCACAGTGAAGCCTCAAATGGCAAGTGAAAACCTATAAGTTAAAGATGCAAAACTACAACATTAATAACAATGTAAATCAGCATGGGATTGGTAACAAAAAAGAAACTCGGAAAATCAAGGCAACATGCGGTGCGAGAATAGGTTAGCGATGACAGCCATATATGACAGTGGTAAGCAAATACTGCTCTAGACAACGTATCTGTATCTGCTGAAGCTTTATGGGTAGCACAGTAGATTGACGTGAGAACGAAACTTAACGAAAGCGCCAAGTGGCGGCGCTCATAGTAAACAGGGATTGAAATAAAGTAAATCCCATAATTTTTAACTTCCTCTGTTTAATATTTACTTTATTTCAGTCTCTGTTCACTATCGGCGCTGCCACTCGGCGGCATTCAGTATGTAAGAAGATTGTTGTTACTTATTCCAGATAATCTGAAGATTTGCTAATCGCGCGAAACGCGTCGTTATTTGTATAACATTTTCAACAGAGACGGTTTTCTAATTCTGGAGTATTTCCGTAAGGATAATAAAAGAAAAAATCTCTCACAAAACCCATGACAAAATTAACTAATTTTACAATTCGATCCAAACTTAACCCTTGCAAGCTCATTAGGTTGCAGTGGCGGCGCGGTGTGGCCGCGCTGTTTAAGGCGCTATGTCACGGATTGCGTGACCCCTCCCGCTGGAGGTTAGAGTCCTCTCTCGGGCATGGCGGTGTGTGTTGTTCTTAGCATAAGTTAGTTTAGCTTGTAAGTCTAGGGACCGATGGCCTCAGCAGTATGGTCCCTTAGGAATTGACACACATTTGAACATTTTTGTAGTAAGAAGGCCAGACAAACAAAACGATTTAATTGTTAATTTTCAGATGCATGATATTTTAAGGTAAAATTTACACGAATGTCAATTTCACATTTTATACGCGCAAGAACAACGTGTTTTTAATAATCAAGGACAATGTTACCCTTTACCCAATATCTTGCGCGTGCACTGTAGCTTAGGTGGTTTTTGTAGACATATTTGGGGCTGCCTTCTGCCTTGATAGACCCCAAGTGTACTATATCAATTTGTTCGTCTCTACTTAGCCTACACCACTGTGTTATGTTGTAAACTGTCCTCATTTACAACCATCAAATAAAAGTGGTAACAGTAAGAATACAAGACCAGTCATTCTGACCTATTGTTTAAGCTGTGCATTGAAGAAGCAGTTAATGAAGTGAAAGAAAGATTCATAAGCGCGATTAATATTCTTGGTGAAAGGATACAAATGGTAAGATTCACTGATCAATTGCTGTCCTATATGAAAGCGAGAAAAAATTAAAAGACGTACTAAATGGTATGAACTGTATAGTATGTACACATTATGGGCTGAAAATAAACCAATGGAAGTACAGAGACCACAGCAGACACGCGATAAACTTCAAGTGAGAATTGGAGGCACAAAAGCAGACGAAGTGAAGGGACTATGCTAACTTCGGAAACAAAGTAACGCTTGTCAGACTATTAAGGAGGACATAGGAAGCAGAAACGGGCCTCTCCAGCGGTGCAAGGGGTGCTCCGCAACCGGGCACCGGCTCCCGGGAGCGTGAGCAAGTTTTTCGCTCACCTAGGGCTGGTACTGAAGAGAGCTGAATTTGCTTGTTGGTCTGGATGCGAGGCGGCGAGACGAGGACGTCGCGGGGCCGCCCCAGGCGAGCTCAGGTGCATCTACAGCTACATGGTTGCTCTGCAGATCACACTTGAGTGCGTGGCAGAGGGTTCATCGAAACACCTTTACACTAATTGTCTGTTATTCCATTCTCTAACAGGGTGCGGAAAAAAGAACAGCACCTGTGTCTTTCCGTGCCGAGATGCTGGACTTGACTGTCATTTGTGCGTGAGGTGTGCATGCTTGGGTGTGTGAACGGTGAGTGTCTCTTTTACTGATGAAGGCTGTGGCTTTATGTAAGTGTCTTTCAGTTGTGCCAGTCTGTAGCATGACGTGTCTTCTTTGCGATAAGTAGCAATCTGTCTTCTTTACGATAAGTAGCAATCCTTCTTTTCCTACATTGTTGATATTCGTTTCGCTCTATGTAGGTGGGCGTAAACAAAATATTTTTGCATTCGGGGGAAAGTTGGTGACTGAAATTTTTTGAGAGGATCCCACTGCAACGACAAACGCCTTTGTTTTAATGATTTCCACCCCAAATCCTGTATCGTGTCCATCACACACTCTCCCCTATTTCTCGATAGTACAAAACTGCTGCTCTTCTTTGAACTTCCTCAATGTACTCTGTTATTCCTATATGGTAAGAATCCCACACCGCGCAGCAGTACTCTAAAAGAAGACGGGCAAGTGTAGTGTAGGCAGTCTCTTCAGGAGAACCGTTGCATCTTCTAATTGTTCTGCCAATAAAACACAGTCTTTGGTTAGCCTTCCCCACAACATTCTCTGTGTGTCCTTTTCGATTTAGTTGTTCGTAATTGTAATTCGTAGGTATTTAGCTGAATTTACCGCCTTTAGGTTTGATTGATTTATCGTGTAGCCGAACTTGATCGGATTCCTTTTTGTGCTCATGTGGATGACCTCACACTTTTAATTATTTAGAGTCAGTTGCCAATTTTCGTACCATATGGATATCTTACCTAAATCGGTTTGCAATTGGTTTTAATCTTCCTATGATTTACTAGACGATAAACGGCAGCACTATCAGCAAACGACCTAAGATAGCTGCTCAGATGGTCTCCTAAATCTTTTATGTAGATAAGGAACAGCGGAGGGCCTATAACACTATCTTCGGGAACACCGGAAATCACCTCTGTTTTAATGGATAATTTTTGGTCAGTTTTCAGAGACAAACAGCATGTCGCCGGGAATGGATAAATCCCAAAGTTGGAAACTTGGACGGTTGTAGCTCACATGCCCTTTGTGCACGAGATGAACAAAAATGGCAGTGTCATACAAGCTGAAGGACGGCTTCATACAGATCTTTCAGAATCCATAGTAATTTACGGTTGAATAGTAAAGTGAATCTGAATACATCTGCGATCTCATAAAAATGAGTCGCGTTCAATGACATGACAGTATTTCACGATCTTTAGAACTGCAGAAGTTAGTGTTCCTTAGCAAATAAACGTATTTACAATCGGCCTCTGAATTAACAAATTTTCAATGCTTCATGCGATTTCAACATACGACATCTCAGATGATAGCATTGCACGGTAGCTATCATCTCAGAAATTCCTCTCATCCCCATTTACACACATAAAAAAAAGTGTTGCGTCTCATTGGTTCCCACAAAGCCTGAAGATAGACGTTGACTGTAGGTATTGTTTTACAGGCACAGTCCCTCTGACTGTTCAGAGATGTCACTAAAACCGCCCTAAGATGTAAACAACAATGCATGAACAGCGACTATTAGACAGAGGGGTCCGACAGCCGTTCAGTTCCAGTCATTCAACCAGGAAGGAGGTACAGATCTCGTGTTGTCTGTAGTTCAACCATGTCTAAACGGTCAATACCGCGGCTCGATCGCGTCGGAATTCTTACTTTGTGCCAGGAAGGGCTCTCAACAAGGGAAGTGTCGTCTCGGAGTAAACCAAAGCAATATTGTTCGGACATGGAGGAGATACAGGGAGACAGGAACTGTCGATGACAACCTCGCTGAGGTAGCCCAAGGGCTACTACTGCAGTGGTTGACCGCTACCTACGAATTATGGCTCGGAGGAACCCTGACAGCAACGCCACCATGTTGAATAATACTTTTCGTTCAGCCACAGGACGTCGTGTTACGGCTCAAACTGTGCACAATAGGCTGCATGATGCGCAACTTCACTCCCGACGTCCTTGGCGAGGTCCATCTTTGCAACCACGCCGCTGGTGGTCATGGAAGACGCCGTAACGGCTGTACAATATATGAATGCCATCCTCCGAGCGATCGTGCAACCATATCGGCAGCATATTGGGAGGCATTCGTCTTCACGGACGACAATTCGCACCCCCATTGTGCACATCTTGTGAATGACTTACTTCAGGGTAAAGATATCGCTCGACTAGAGTGGCCAGCATGTTCTCCGGGCATGAACCCTATCGAACACGCCTGGGATAAATTGAAAATGGCTGTTTATGGACGATGTGACCCACCAACCACTCTGAGGGATCTACGCCGAATTGCCGTAGAGGAGTGGGACAGTTAGGACCAACAGTGCCTTGATGAAGTTGTGGATAGTATGCCGCGACGAACACAGGTATGCATCAATGCAGGAGGACGTGCTGCTGGGTATTACAGTTACCGGTGTGTACAGAAAATCTGGACCACCACCTCTGAAGGTCTCGCTGTATGGCGGTACAACATGCAATGAGAGGTTTTCATGAGCAGCAAGAAGGGCGGAAATGATGTTTATGTTGATCTATATTCTAATTTCCTGTACAGGTTCCGGAAATCTCGGAACGGATGTAATGCAAAACTTTTCTTGATGAGTGTATTTTGTATAGCGACTACTGACGTCTTTTACAACTGTTTCATTATGCAAATGCGTGTCAGAACATTGTACACTCCACAATTACACAGCAAACGAATACATATGAATACCTCACATTTTGTCATACTTGTGCATTTATTTAATGAAGAGTTTACTATTTTACGCGCCTTTATGACAACACCTGCCGTCAAGGCCTTCATTCTATGATCAGCGAAGATGTTGTAAGCCATGACCCTTGTTTTACCTCCATTATTTTGTGGAGGATATCAGCGAGAAGTTGTTAAGAAAAGACCCGATAAAATGTGTAGTTCGTAAGAAGTCACTAAGTGCTCTCATTCTCATATAATCGACGAATAGTCTGGGTAATCTGCGCGCCGCGAGTTACGTTTCCTCAAGACATAAACACAGTTTCTAACTTTCATAATTGTCGTACTGTGTAAAACTATATGATTGTACCTCTTATTTAGTAGATTATACAATTTTAAAATTTTAAGTGAGGCCAGTAATCGTATGAAGAATATGTAAAAACAGTTATTCCCCCAGGAAGCCATTAGGTAGGCAACCTGCAATTGAAACGGTATCCGTGCCCCGGGTTAGTCGCTTAGTAATATACACTGGTGTGCAAAACTTGAGGACGAAAGTAACTTTCGCATGGTGTGTGACTGCCAAGTAACATACTTACTTTTACGCCATCAGGCCCAACGGACCTTGCGCTGCTACAAGTTCCTTCTCCTTTGTCTTCTGTCCATCGCTGTCAACCGCCATTCGTCAACCTCTATCGCTGACTGTTGCTTGGTCTTCTCAGATGTGCTGATGAAATCCAGGAACCTCCTGTTATCTTCCATCCGAGCCACATGTCCAGCCCATGCATCTTACGATTTCTGCTATTTCGGCATCTCGGTATAGTTCGTCTAGTTCATGGTTGTGTCTGATTCTCCATTCACCTTTGTTTGCGTCCAACACGGGACCAAAGATCTTCCGCAGTACTTTTCTCTCAAATACGAGAAGTTTATGAAAGACTTGGTTTCGGATACGCCATGTCTGACAGCCACATAGTACTATGCATGGATCAGGGTATTATATAGTCGAATCATGAACTGTCCCGAGAGACACCTGGAGCGAAGCAGTTGTTAGGCTGTAGAAGGGTCTATTTTCTGCCTGTATCCTGACATTGACCTGTTCTTCCTATGACGAGTTCTTGAAAAGCCCTCCCAGGTATTAAAATTCGCAGGCTCTCTTCGTAGGACCGGCCTCCCTCCCGCAGTAACTGAAGTTGCTCGGTATCCTGACCGTGTCTACGAATCATAACGAGGTAATCCGTTGTGGCTTCGTTCATGATTACCTCAAATTTGTAGGCAGCCATCTCCAATGACCTGATCAATTGGAATTTCTCTTCAGAGTTGCTGATTAAGCTTTTGCAAGGGCTAGATATACCAGATTCTTCCTTTCGACTTGCCTTTCTTCAAAGTTTTGTTTAAAAGTCTCACGTATGACTATCTCGAGGACAAAACTGAAGAGGATAAGAGATAAACCGTCTCCTTGCCTGAGACACTTCACAATTTGAAAGTCACCTGTTTGTCGGTTCTCCGTCTTCACCTTACTGCGTGTTTCACTGGGGCATATCATTACCAAGTTGATGAGTAACATAGCTCGAATATACTTGGACAATACATAGAAAGAACTGCTACAGTGTAATACAGAAAATAACTGAAACAAATACGAATTGAGAATAACAGGAGACGTTTAGTCAAAGACAATAATTACACCGAAGCCATCATGATTTATGATGGTCCACTGGACATTATAAAAGGCGAAACATAGATCTTAATAGGGTGTGCGATCACCACAGCAATGCATGCTCTGCGACTTGTTCCCATCCTGGACACAAGGTTGGTAAGCAGTAATTGTGGTAGGGCCGATTAGTCTGTCTTTTCAAGATCTCTTCCGCATGAGCTGTTCGAAGTGGCCTCCGGTGTGTACCATAAAGCGGCTTTCGGAGTGTAGACGTTGGTGTTGATACGCGACCAAAACGTTTGTGAATAAAAGGAGGATTGCAAGTGCCTCGCGATGTGTTACTGAATCGGTAAGTATGTTACGCGGTGATTCAATTGTGGTACTGGCTGGTGTTTGGAAGTAACAAATTGACACACTGTTTACTTTGGTTGTTGGAATAAATTTCGGTTGGTGAAAGGCTGAAGTGGCTTTTCACTCCCATTTACTCCCAAATGGAAAACCTTCCGTCCCACCACCAGCCCGCTGGGTACTTGGCTGAAGAGTACCACGACTGCGCAGTGGGCCAGATCTCAAACAGCCCGCTTCGAGCAGAGACTGACAAGAAGAAGAAGAAGAAGAAGAAGGGGAGAGAGAGAGAGAGAGAGAGAGAGAGAGAGAGAGAGAGAGAGAGAGAGAGAGAGAGAGAGGGCGGGAGGGGGGGGGGAGATGCTGGATACGCGACGTTGATAAATTTTCCAATACACTCAACCTATAAATATCCAGGGTGCTTAACGCATGATTTATCTTATGTTTAAATCAAGTCCATAGTACAAAGCACCAAGCGACCACAATGTTTTTTTTTCAGTTTATTAAAAAAAAGCAATGTTATCAGAAGACGTGGACATTGCTTAGAAGATAAGGTTGCGTGAAATGACAACCAGGAATTATCGTCTCTATCGAACGAATAGCACCGAGCAAGGTGGGGCAGTGGTTAGCACACTAAGCTCACATTCGCAAGGAGCATCCAGATTTCGGTTTTCCGTGATTTCCCTGTTTATGTTTACACATATGCTCACTGCACTCTACATTACCATTCATATTCGTTAGACAGCAACACAATATATCGACACACATGTTTTGACTCACTTATATCAGAGTAGCTTAGCGCCCAGTCCTTCGCTCGCGTAGGCTTTATGGCATGCAGCGTTTTTTTATTTAATCGAATTTGTATGTTGCTCACAAATCGCAACACCTTCTAATATTTTCACGCTAATTACGGCGATATAAGCATGGTTTTCCGAATGTACTTCCGACCAAAAAGCCATTCTTAGCTGGAGTCTAAAGTTCTTTTTTTAATCATGCCTTTTGTGTTGTTCTGGATATATTTGCTTAGAAACTTTCATCTATCCCGTAACAAATATTTTTTTATATCTAACAAAAAAGTGAAGTGCCAATTTTCACAAATTTAGCTTTAAAATTTTTTTATGTAACGAAATATTTTCTGAAAAATTTTCATACTCTACTGCACTCCTTTACGGGTTGAATTTCCAGAAACACTGAAACAACGTATTTTTTTTATTTCTAACTGAGAAGTCAAATACCACTTGTCATAGCCTTAAAAATCCTTTAGTAGTTCTTTAGTGATTATTTACTTTCAAAAAAAATTCACCCACCATTTTACCTCCTTAGTGATGGAATTTTCATAAATGCTGAAACACGTACTTTTTTTTATTTTCTGACTGAGAAAGTACCAGTTTCCGTAGTTCTAGCTTCAAAATTCCCTTAATAGCGACATACTTTCAAAAAGGCTTTCATCCCCTATTTCACCCACTTAGGAGTGGTATTTCGGATAATCCCTTCTAAAACGATCCCTACGGTATAAGATTAACATACTCCCAGGACTTCAAGTTTCTATCCTTTGAGGTTTGGGCTGGGAGATGATGAGTCCGTGAATCAGTCTGCCCATATTTCATCCCCTTAAAGTTTGAATTTCCAAAAACAGTGACATGCGTATGTTTTATTTCTGACTTAGTAGCCATATTCAAATGTTCATAGATTTAGCTTTAAAATGCTTACATAATAAACTATTTTCATAAAAAATCTCATCCCTCTTTGACCCCCTTAGGGGTTCAATTTCCAAAAACACTGAAATACGTATTTTTTTCATTTGTAACAGAGAAGTGAGATACTATTGTTCATAGATGTGGCATGAAAATGCTTGCGTTGTTCTTTAATAATGATATATTTTCAAAAATACCTTCACCCATTATTTCACCCCCATAGGGTTAAATTAGCTTCAAAACTGCCTTAATAGCGACATTTTTCAGAAGAACGCTTCATCCCCTATTTCACCGCCTTAGATTTGGAATTTCGAAAAATCCCTACTTAAATGACGCATACAGCATAACACCCACACCCTGTTCAGATTTCAAGTAGCTCTCCATAGCGGTTTGGGTTGGGTGGTTATGAGTCTGTCAGTCAGAACATTGCCTTTTATATATAGAGATGGAGGCGAAAACAAACACGTGTTGCAGCTGTGTCAGGACATTGCAAAAAACTTCCTTAGCTGTGTAGGCTGCAACATTTCTACTGCTGTCGAAAGTTGGTTAACGTACGATACTCCACTCAGTCATAGAGTTGCGGCATTTAACTCTGGTTTGTCTAGCGGCGTGCTACGGTACTGTGGCCAGGGTAATCGTATTTCTGATTGTACGAGGAATGCAGCCATATCCCAGTCAACAAATAAAATATTAATTGCGTAACTTTACTTTTTTAAAGTCATGTTGAAAGGTTTTTACTATTCATCGTATCATATGCTCTACACTTTTGAGTAAATGAAGCTAATGCCGCAGACAACGTAAGAAGTATCGTCGCTTGCTCTGGACAGTACTTATTAATGCTGTGTCATTCATCGGCAACGAGAAGACGAGACCCCCCTGCGGGTTCGGGGGTTAGACTAGGCCCGCGGTATTCCTGCCTGTCGTAAGAGGTGACTAAAAGGAGTCTCAAATGTTTCGGCCTTATGTGATGATCCCCTCTCGGGTTTGACCTCCATCTTTCTAAATTGTTCCGAAGAGCGAGCCAATTGGGGAAGGGCGCCTTACATGGTGCACTGTATCTGTCGTGCATTGAGACCTTTAGCCGGCTTTCTCGTCGTTGCAATGGTGTCCAGCTCGTTTTCCATCTCTTGGGCGAGGATACGTCCCTGGGTGCGATTACCACGCTGCACTGTGCAGTGTTGCTTTTCGCTGCGACGACGACCTCATACATTTTTGCACCTAAGATCCAGCACGGTAGCCAGTCCTTTGTGGTGGGGCCGCCATGTACCCTGTTGGTTGTAGCCCCCTGACAACACAGGGATCGCTCTACTGATGCCTGCGCCGTTTACTCCCCATGTATGCCACGGAGTAGATGCCCATCTCCCTGGGGCATCAGGACTCCCGGCAAAGGCCATCCTGCCAGGTGGCCCTTGCTGTGGCTGGGTGGCGCCCATGGGGAGGGCCCTTGGTCGGAGTACGTGGCATCAGGGTGGTTGACACGCAATGAAGCGTGGCACATCATCTCTTGCTGGTGGCCAGCCACCAGCAGTCTCTAAGCGTTCGAGGGCTCATTTTTAAGGTAACGTTTATGACCCCAAATCGTTCCCATCCCTGGCCACACCATGGGAGGAACGAAAGGCAATGAGTGACAGTGACACGTATTCGCCCAGGTATCTCGTCTGTACCAGAGCTGATGGGGAATCCTTTGTATCCGTGAAGCCTCAGTTATTTGTAGAGCATTTAGAGGACAAGTTTGGGGAGGTGGAGGGCTTGTCCAAAATGCGCTCTGGGTCAGTTTTGATAAAAACGGCATCCTCCGCCCAGTCACGCAGGTTACTTGCTTGTGACAAGTTGGGGGATGTTAACGTTACCATCACACCACATAAGAGTTTAAATATGGTCCAGGGTGTTATTTTCCATAGGGACCTACTTTTGCAGTCTGGTGACGAGCTGCGCGCCACCTTAGAGCATAGAGGTGTTCATTTTGTCCGGCGCGTTCATCGAGGTCCGAGGGACAATCAGGTTGCTACCGGTGCCTTCATCTTGGCCTTCGAGGGTGATAACATTACCGGAGAAGGTCAAGGTGATGGTCTACCGTTGTGACGTCAAGCCCTATATCCCTCCCCCGATGCGGTGCTTTAAGTGCTGGAAGTTCGGCCATATGTCTTCCCGCTGCACTTCCAGCCTCACATGTCGAGATTGCGGACGCCCATCTCATCCCGATACTCCATGTGCTCCGCCTCCCATCTGTGTCAACTGTGGAGAGCCTCATTCACCTTGCTCGCCAAACTGCAAGATCTTACAGAAAGAACGCAAAATCATGGAATATAAGACCCTGGACCGACAAGCGGAAATTTGAACGGCTACATCCCGTGCGCATGATGGCATCTTATGCCTCATCTGTCACTTCTGCTCCAGCTCCTTTAGCTGCACCACAGTCAACTCTCAAGAGTCAGAGGACCTCACCTGCCCCCTTGATGATGGGGGCCCCTTCTCTCGCTGTTGCTCCCACACCATCTACCTCGGGAGCAGCAGCCACTAAACCAACGGGGACACCAGTCCCCACTTCGAAGCCGGAGAAGCGTAAGTCTTCTTCGGCTTCTCTCGCTCGGAAGGGATCCCTTGGGTCACTCCCTTCCCACGTTCCTACCAGCGGCACAGCAGACACCAACCAGTGGCTGAAGAAGCCACAGGTCGCTGGTCGTCGAGCTTCGCGATCATCTTCGGTCCCGGAAACTGACTGGAATAAGCCCTCTCAACAACGACAACCAAAGGAACAGCGAGAGAAAACGACATTGAAGACCCGTAAGACCAAGGCACCTGCGGTGGCACCTACTCCACCGCTATCTACACGCTCTGCGTCTGAGGATGAGGTGGAGATTCTTGCGTCCGCTGAGGACCTCGATCTCGCCGGTCCCTCAGACGCAATGGATAGCACTTGCACGGGTGCTCCATCGGAGGCAGCAGGTGACCCAGCGGCGTAATCTGCCTTCTCAGTCCCGTCACGCCTTTCTCAGCCATGGACAATACCATCCTCCAGTGGAACTGCAGCGGTTTCTTCCACCATCTAGCTGAGCTCCGACAACTTATCAGCCTTCACCCTTTCTTCTGCATTGCTCTTCAGGAAACTTGGTTTCCAGCAATGCGAACCCCCGCCCTCGTGGCTATCGGGGTTATTATACGAACCGGGAAGCTTATGAAAGGGTGTCTGGTGGCGTCTGCATATATGCCCTTAACTCTCTTCACAGCGAGTCTATCCCTCTACAAACAGCTTTAGAGGCTGTCGCTGTTCGGGTGTGGACGCCACAGGCTGTTACCGTCTGCAGTCTTTACCTTCCACCGGATGGTGATGTCGCGCAGCATGTCCTGGCTGCGCTGATAGCCCAATTGCCGCCACCTTTCTTATTACTGGGCGACTTCAACGCCCATAACCCTCTGTGGGGTGGGTCAGTGGCGACAGCTCGAGGTGCCACCATTGAGCACAGCTCGATCTTTCACTGTTAAATGATGGTTCCTTCACACACTTCAGTGTGGCGCATGGCACGTACTCCGCCATTGACCTTTCGATCTGCAGCCCTAGCCTCTTACGATCTGTCCAATGGAGAGTGCATGACGACCTGTGTGGTAGTGACCACTTTACGATCTTTCTGTCACTGCCACAGCGTCAGTCTTCTGGGCGCCCTTGCAGGTGGGCAATGAATAAGGCTGACTGGGACTTGTTTTCCTCCACTGCCGCTATTGAGCCTCTCTCTAGTGATCACATTGATGCGGTGGTTCAATCGGTCACCACTGGCATCGGTACTGCCGCCGAATCTTCCATTCCCCGTTTTTATGGGTCCCCTCGGAGGAGGACTGTGCCTTGGTGGTCGCCTGAGATCGCTGAGGCGATAAAGCATTGTCATCCCCGTTTTGAAACCGGGCAAGAGCCCTTTGGAGGTGGACAGCTACCGCCCCATTAGCCTCACCAACGTTCTTTGCAAGCTTCTCGAACGGATGGTGAGCCGGCGCTTGAATTGGGTACTGGAGTCTCGGGGCCTTCTGGCTCCGTCTCAGGGTGGATTCCGTAAAGGCCGCTCCGCCACCGACAATCTGGTGAGTCTGGAGTCGGCCATCCGTACTGCCTTTGCCCGCCGTCAGCACCTGGTCGCTGTCTTTTTCGACATGCGGAAGGCGTACGATACGACATGGCGTCATCACATCCTTTCTACGCTTCATGGATGGGGTCTTCGTGGCCCTCTGCCGCTTTTTATCCGAAAATTTCTGTCGTATCGTACCTTCCGCGTGCAAGTCGCGGCCTCTCATAGTTACTCCCGAGTCCAGGAGAACGGGGAACCACAGGGATCTGTCCTCAGTGTCTGCCTGTTTTTAATCGCTGTAAACGGGCTCGCTGCAGCGGTGGGAAATTCTGTCTCTGCTTCCCTGTATGCTGACGACTTCTGCCTTTACTACAGCTCTACTGGCATTGCAGCTGTTGAACGTCAGCTACAGGGCGCTATCCGCAAGGCGCAGTCTTGGGCTGTAGTGCATGGTTTTCAGTTTTCGGTTGGCAAGACCCGCGTTATGCATTTCTGCCGGTGCCGAGCAGTCCATCCTGAGCCGCGGCTTTATCTTGACGACGAACTTCTGGCTGTGGTGGAGACCCACAGGTTTTTGGGAGTAGTTTTTGATGCTCGGTTGACTTGGCTGCCTCATATTCGGCAGCTCAAACAGGCGTGTTGGAGGCATCTAAATGCTCTGAGATGCTTGAGCCACACCAGCTGGGGCGCCGACCGATCTACCCTGTTACGGCTCTACCAGGCGTTAATCCAGTCCCGTCTGGATTATGGGAGCCTGGCTTATGGCTCAGCATCCCCATCTGCGTTGCGGGTGCTGGACCCAATACTACACAGCGGGATACGACTGGCCACTGGTGCCTTCCGGACCAGCCCTGTGGACAGCGTACTTGTGGAGGCTGGTGTCCCTCCACTGCGATTGAGGCGCCAACATTTACTGGCCGCTTATGCTGCCCATGTTTTTAGCTTGCCCGGGCATCCAAACTATCGTCTCCTGTTCCCGCAATCGGTCGTCCATCTGCCAGAACGTCGGCCCCGGTCAGGTTGTACGATCGCGGTCCGCGTCAGAGAACTTCTCTCCGGGCTTCGGGTTTTCACTGTTCCACCTCCTTTCCGGGCCACTTTGCGTACACCCACATGGTGTGTTTCTCGCCCTTTCCTTCGGCTCGACTTGGCACAGGGCCCGAAGGACTCAGTCCCTCCAGAGGCCTTCCACCGCCGCTTTTATTCCATCCTGGCCACGTATCAGGGCTCTGACGTTGCTTACACTGACGGTTCGATGGTTGCTGGTCGTGTCGGTTATGCGCTAACTCTAGGAGACCATTCCGAACAACGTTCCTTGCCGGCTGGCTGCAGCGTTTACACTGCTGAGCTAGTCGCCATCTTTCGAGCCCTAGAGTATATCCGCTCCTGCTCAGGTGAGTCCTTCATGATCTTTAGCGATTCCCTGAGCGGTTTACGAGCTCTCGACCAGTGTTTCCCTCGTTGTCGTCTGGTGATGGCTATTCAGGAGCCCCTGCATACTCTTGCCCGTTGCGGCCGCTCTGTGGTCTTTGTGTGGACTCCCGGTCATGTTGGTATCCCGGGCAATGAACATGTTGACCGCCTGGGGAAAGAGGCCATCGGTAAACCATCTATGGACATTGGCCTCCCAGAGATTGATTTGAGAGCAGTCCTCCGCCGAAAAGTTTTTGCGCTTTGGGACGCTGAATGGCGCGATCGGATCACGCCCAATAAACTCCGTGCCATTAAGGAGACAACTGTGTGGCGGTCATCCATGCGAGCCAACCGCAGGGACTCAGTCGTCCTTTGTCGGCTCCGCATTGGCCGCTCTTGGCTGACACAAAGTTAGTTACTTCGTCGGGAGCACCCTCCTCTGTGTCACTGCGGGGCGGCTTTGACAGTGGCCCACATTTTGTTGGCCTGCCCCCTTTTAGCTGTGGTCAGGCAGACATTTGCGCTGCCTGATACGCTCCATGCCCTTTTAACCGATGATCCTGCTATGGCTGGCTTAGTTTTACGTTTTATTCGGGCAGGGGGTTTTTATCATTTAATTTGAGTGTTTGTTTTATTTTATTGTTTTGTGTTGATTCTGGCCTTTGGCCTACGGTTTTAAACTGAGTTTTTAATGTGTTCTCGGTGGTTGGCTTTTCCTTTTTTATTCTATGGTCGGCCAACCACCGCCACACTCAGTGTGATTTTAATTTGTTATGTCTGTTCTTCGTCTGATTTTTTTCTTGTCCTGTGTTGTCTGTTGTCTCTATTATCCGGTGTTTTTTTTTTTTTTTTTTTTTTTTTTTTTTTTACTCTGTGTAGTAGTTTTTAAGTTTTGGAACAAGGGACCGACGACCGTTGCAGTCTGGTCCCTTTAATCCCACAAACCAACCAACCAACCACCCGAGAAGACGAGAACTGCTGGAACAGAAGGATCTGGAGGGGCGAGCTAGACTAAAGACGAAAGCTGTTAAAAGAAGCGTGTATCAAGAATTGTCTACCGATTTATGAAAGGCTCCTAGTACTCGGAAACACACACACACACACCTATAAACTGTTGTTGTAAATACAAACACAGTGTCCCGACAAATTTACTTCTTACCATATAAGGAACATTTTCAACTGAACTGGTCGAGATAAAGACAAAAAATTTTCATTGTTTGTATAGCATATCAATTTCCACATAACATCATAGCCTGTTCAGTAAGTGTGTGAAAATAAAAGCTCAATACCAACAGAAATTGGTGAAAAAGTTGTTTTAATTTTCTGAGCCACAAAAAATCTGAAGAATGGGCATGCTCAAGTTCCTCCGATAAATAGCGTTAACCTACACTGATGAGTCAAAAAATTGTGGCCACCTACTTAACAACTTGTTTTTTCCGTCCTTGCAACGAAATATTTCACTGATGTTGCGTGTCAGGGATCCGGCAGTTTGTTGGTAGGTTTGCGGAGGTACGTGGTATTAGATGTCTACGCAAAGGTCATGAATTCGCGTAAATAACGGGCCGCTGATTTGCGTACACGGTGATGGTTCCCGATAGGGACCCAGATAGGTTCCGTGGGATTTACCTCAGGCGAATTTGGTCGTCGAGACATCCACGTGAGTCCACTATAAAGCCCCTCAGACCACTGTAGCACGCTTCTAGCTCCGAGACACGGACAGTTATACTGCTGAAACATGACATCGCCGTCGGGGAAGACATCAAGCATGAAGGGATGCAAGTGGTTGGCAGCTGTCGCGTGTCTCAATACTGCGTCCACCAGCCTGCGTCCGTGGCGCACTGCATGTTTCGAGCCGCCGTCCACCTCGATGACGGCGTCTGTGGAGACGACCATCGACGTAGTGTAGCAAAAATGTGATTGACCTGAAGAGCTGACACGTTTCCGTTGATCGACCCTCGAATCCCGATGGCCCGGAGCCCACTGCAACCGTAACGGCCGATATCGTTGTGTCAACATGTGAACACGTAGGGTAGTTTGCTGCAGAGCTCCATGTTCAACAATGTATGGTGACCGGTGTGCTCCGAAACACTTCTACGTGCGTCAGCATTGTGCTCTTTCGGGTGAGGTGCCCAGAACGCCATCTGTTCTACTTCGCAGAGCAGACACGCCTCCGAACCCCACGTTCTGTGAAGAGTGGTGAACGCCCAACTATTTAGCGCCTAGTGGTAGTTTCACTGTCCGCCTACATCTTTCCGTGGCCACTCATGACAGTAGCAGGTGAACATTCGACTAGTTTCGCCGTTCCCGACATACTAGTTGACAGGCTTTACGTAATAATAATCTGCCCTTTGACAAAGTCGCTTATCTCAATGGATTTCCCCATTTGCAGACCATAACTGCGCTGGGGTGATCCCCCTGGCCGTGTCTGCTCCGCTTACATATTTCTGTTAGCGCGTCACGTGCGCGGAACGCCACAAGGCAGTGGTCATAATATTTTGGCTTTTCAGTGTCCTCTCCCTCTAACTACAAAAAAGAATCTTTACATTGCGTGTGGCATAAAAGAAAATGTGCTTTAAATTTAACATCGCACTTATAAGGGTACGGGTCGCATTAAAATGTTGAACTTGGGTTATACGCCATTTCATACTCTAAAGTAAATACACTCCTGGAAATTGAAATAAGAACACCGTGAATTCATTGTCCCAGGAAGGGGAAACTTTATTGACACATTCCTGGGGTCAGATACATTACATGATCACACTGACAGAACCACAGGCACATAGACACAGGCAACAGAGCATGCACAATGTCGGCACTAGTACAGTGTATATCCACCTTTCGCAGCAATGCAGGCTGCTATTCTCCCATGGAGACGATCGTAGAGATGCTGGATGTAGTCCTGTGGAACGGCTTGCCATGCCATTTCCACCTGGCGCCTCAGTTGGACCAGCGTTCGTGCTGGACGTGCAGACCGCGTGAGACGACGCTTCATCCAGTCCCAAACATGCTCAATGGGGGACAGATCCGGAGATCTTGCTGGCCAGGGTAGTTGACTTACACCTTCTAGAGCACGTTGGGTGGCACGGGATACATGCGGACGTGCATTGTCCTGTTGGAACAGCAAGTTCCCTTGCCGGTCTAGGAATGGTAGAACGATGGGTTCGATGACGGTTTGGATGTACCGTGCACTATTCAGTGTCCCCTCGACGATCACCAGTGGTGTACGGCCAGTGTAGGAGATCGCTCCCCACACCATGATGCCGGGTGTTGGCCCTGTGTGCCTCGGTCGTATGCAGTCCTGATTGTGGCGCTCACCTGCACGGCGCCAAACACGCATACGACCATCATTGCCACCAAGGCAGAAGCGACTCTCATCGCTGAAGACGACACGTCTCCATTCGTCCCTCCATTCACGCCTGTCGCGACACCACTGGAGGCGGGCTGCACGATGTTGGGGCGTGAGCGGAAGACGGCCTAACGGTGTGCGGGACCGTAGCCCAGCTTCATGGAGACGGTTGCGAATGGTCCTCGCCGATACCCCAGGAGCAACAGTGTCCCTAATTTGCTGGGAAGTGGCGGTGCGGTCCCCTACGGCACTGCGTAGGATCCTACGGTCTTGGCGTGCATCCGTGCGTCGCTGCGGTCCGGTCCCAGGTCGACGGGCACGTGCACCTTCCGCCGACCACTGGCGACAACATCGATGTACTGTGGAGACCTCACGCCCCACGTGTTGAGCAATTCGGCGGTACGTCCACCCGGCCTCCCGCATGCCCACTATACGCCCTCGCTCAAAGTCCGTCAACTGCACATACGGTTCACGTCCACGCTGTCGCGGCATGCTACCAGTGTTAAAGATTGCGATGGAGCTCCGTATGCCACGGCAAACTGGCTGACACTGACGGCGGCGGTGCACAAATGCTGCGCAGCTAGCGCCATTCGACGGCCAACACCGCGGTTCCTGGTGTGTCCGCTGTGCCGTGCGTGTGATCATTGCTTGTACAGCCCTCTAGCAGTGTCCGGAGCAAGTATGGTGGGTCTGACACACCGGTGTCAATGTGTTCTTTTTTCCATTTCCAGGAGTGTATATAGGTAATACGATTATAGCATTACAAATGTGTTTTCTTTCAGAAAATGGCATACTATAATTATGGATTATGTCTATATTTGCCAGATGATAACATAAATTGTCGAAACTACTTGCCACTTGGTTGTGGTCGGATGCATAAAATTGTAATTTGTTTTTCTCCCTCCCCCTCCCCCCAGACAGGAGTCAGTTCCTGTCTCGCTTGAAATTGTGATTAACTCGAGGCTACATCATGAAAGTGGGAACGCGGCAGACGCAAACTTGGGAAGCGTCTTCGTTGTCTGTCGTAGATGGAGAGGAACGCTGGAACAAAGTTCAGCAGTAAGCAGAAATTATTCTTAGTCCTTCTTCCGGAAGTAATTAGAGAACTCCACTTTTGTGAGGACTCGTTATTAGGTAGAGAGCTTCGCCGGAATTGCGCAAGCGGGCAATCAGCTAATTGGCGCTCAGAAGGCGCTTTCCTGACTCACCTCGGATAATTCGATTTCGGAATGGAAGCACGTAGAGCGCAGCTTTTAATTATTTAAACGGGAAGAACCAAGTCGAGTACATGATCGTGCTAAGAAAGGACGGAAAGGCGTCACATCACCGACGTAGGCAGCGAAGTTGTTAGTCGTCTTAGACTCTTTAATAAAGTTGCTTTCTTATATCCCAGTGAAGGTAGCATGTCTTTTAAGTTTGCACAACTCCACAGAAACCCGTAAATATGCTCTAAGACATGCTCTAAGGGATTATACGGATGGTACGGAAATCGGTAGATGTGATGAACATGTGCAGGCAAACAAATTATTAAAATCTGAGGAAAATTGCATTATTTACTCGGGAGAAGGAGCTTCACAAACTAAACAAGTCAATAAGGCGTTGGTAATCGTCTGGACCGAGCGAGGTGGCGCAGTGGTTAGCACGCTGGACTCGCATTCGGGAGGAAGACGGTTCAGTCCCGCGTCCGGCCATCGTCATTTAGGATTTCCGTGATTTCCCTAAATGGCTTCGGGCAAATGCCGGGATGGTTCCTTTGACAGGGCACGGCCGACCTCCTTCCCCATCTCTTCCTAATCCGATGAGACCGATGACCTCGTTGTTTGGTCTCTTCCCCCAAATCAATCCAATCCACCTCTGGCCTTTACGCAAGCAGTTATTCGACTTGACAATAACTGACAGAGGTGTTGGATGCCCTCCGGAGGGATTGTATCCAATTGGCGCGTTATACTCCCTATCTGGTTGGAGAGCCCTGCCTATAATGTTCGAAAAGATCGCAACTGTGGAGGGATCCCGCGACCTTGCTGTCCAACGTAGGGTTTGGTAAGCACGAACGCAAGCGGTAGAAACTCTCGCCGTGTGAAGGCGGGCGTTATCTTGCTGAAATGTAAGCTCAGGATGGCTTGCCATTAAGGGCAACAAAACAGAGCGTAGAATATTGTTGGCGCACGGCTGTGCTGTAAGGGTGCCGCGTAGGACAACCAAAACGCTCCTGCCGTAAAAATAAATGGCATCCCAGAAGATCACTCCATTTTTTCAGGCTGTGGGACTTAACTGCTAAGGTTATCAGTCCCTAAGCTTACACACTACTTAACCTAAATTATCCTAATGACAAACACACACACACACCCATGCCCGAGGGAGGACTCGAACCTCCTCCGGGACCGGCCGCACAGTCCATGACTGTAGCGCCCCAGACAGCTCGGCTAATCCCGCGTGGCCTGTGTGAATCAATCAGTGGCTCGAAGTATCTGTTTGATAGACGCCTCGAACAACACAGCTTTCCACGTGACCGAAAAAAGAGGGAATTCAATTCAGTCCTATCTCATTGACGCCAAGTCGCTGTAGAATTGATGTATATTTCATCCTAAAGACTGATTTGATGCCCCTCACCTCCCTAGTCTATCCCGTGCAAGCCTCTTCACTTACGAATAACTACAGATACCTACATGCATTTGTACTTGATTACTGGATTCATGACATGGTCTTGCTCTACAGTTTTACTCATCACACATTCCGTGCACTAACAAAATGACGATTCATCCATCCTTCAGGATGTGTCTTATCTACGAGCCATTGTTTTACTCAAGTTGTGCTATAAATTTCTATGTCCCACAATTTTATTCAATACATCCTCATTAGTTACGCGATCCACCCATCTAATATTCAGCATTCTTCTGTAGCGTGGCATTTCAAAACCTTCTATTCACTTCTTGCCTGAACTGCCTATCGCTCACATTTCCTTTCGTACAAGGCCACACTCCAGGCAAATACCTTCAGAAAAGATTTCCTAACACTTAAATTTATATTTGGTGTTAAAAAATTCCTGTTTGTCAGAAGTGCTTTTCTTGCTATAGCCAGCCTGCATTTTCATCCTCTCCACTTCTGCCATCACTTTCGTTGCTGCTCAAAGAGCAGAAATCATCTACTACTAGTCGTTTAGCGTCTCACTTCCTAATTTGTGTCCTTCAGCATCGCCTGCTTTAATTCGCCTATATGCTATTGGATGTATTTCTCTTGATGTTGAACCTCTTCTGTCCTTGTTTGCTTACAAATAGCAAATTTACTATTAGCATAATTTTGCTTCCGAACGAGGTGGTGCAGTGGTTAACACACGTGATTCGTATTCGGGAGGATGGCGGTTCAACCTCGCGTCCGGCCATCCTGATTTAGGTTTTCCGTAATTTCTCTAAATCGCTTCAGGCGAATGGCCGATTTCCTTCCCCATCTTTCCCTAATCCGATGACACCTAGTTCCCCCCCCCCCCCCCCCCCCCCCCCCGAACCAAGTGCGCGCTCAACTATTCTTGTAAACTTGAGCCATAGTTCCTCTACTTGCCTTGTTTTACTTCCGTTGATGGTCACTTTATAACCTCTTTTTCAAGATACTAGCCATTCTATTCATTTGCTCTTCCAATGGAACATATTTTATGCTAGCCTATTTCTGAAGTCTACAAAAGCCCTTCGCATGAGCCTACACGGCACTCGTAAAAGCCGATAGTCCAAAACTTAACTTTCTCTGTTCGTTGATGAAATGCAGTGGGCTGCAGATAGCGAAGTTGAGGTTGATGCTGTGTGTCTTGCTTTCCGGAAAGACTTTGACACTATTTCTCAGTGTCGTGTAGTAAACAGCACACGTGTATGTGGAATGTGGGAAGGGGTTTTCGATTTGATGGCTAACGGAACATAGCAAATTGCTGCACCCCAAGGAAGTGAGCTAAGGCTACTGCTATGATATAGCAGATAGCATTTCTAGCTCCGTTTGCCGCAAGGGATTAGCCGAGTGGTCTAAGGCGCTGGAGTCATGGACTGTGCGGCTGGTCCCGGCGGAGGTTCGAGTCCTCCATCGGGCATGGGTGTGTGTGTGTGTGTGTTTGTCTTTAGGATAATTTAGGTTAAGTAAAGTGTAAGCTTATGGACCGATGACCTTAGCAGTTAAGTCCCATAGGATTTCACACACATTTGAACAACATCTAGCTCCGTTTGATTGCTAGCATAAGATGCCGCTGAAACAGGGAACATGCAGTTGAAACGGCTGATACAATTCGACTACACGATCGGTTAAAAGTCATTGGAATGATTCTCAACCGCCAAATATCTGAAAACATCTGTTCAAAGCGTTTTCGGGTGGAAAGAAATATTAAATGTAACCTTGGGGAGGCGTTCTCGAGGGTTAAATTTATCAAAGTAATCCTAGGAAACTGTAATTTACCCAGCTCGACCAGTTCTTGAATGCTGTTTACTAAATGAATTTTATCCATAGTGGATGCTGTCGAACTCCGTGACTGTTCCTTTATGGGGTTGTAGAAAAATATCCGCTACCAATCACAATAAAAGGTTGTTTATTCGTCACACGACCGGTTTCAGGCTTGCACCCATCTTCAGGTGTTTATACGTTCGTTTACATGTTTGTACTGTTGGAGATCACTGTATAAATACAAAAAAAATTATTTGCTGGTGACTACACAAATACAAGTGGGACAATTGTAAGTGGTAAGGCAGCATTTGACGAAAATATATCTGTACTTACAAAAAGATGAAGCACCATTATTACAGTTATGCTGTTATGATAGTTTTGCCACTTAGCTTCGTCAAATGCTGCCTTACCACTTACAATTGTCCCACTTGTATTTGTGTAGTCACCAGCAAATAAGTTTTTTGGTATTTATACAGTGATCTCCAACAGTACAAACATGTAAACGAATGTATAAACACCTGAAGATGGGCGCAAGCCTGAAACCGGTCGTGTGACGAATAAACAACCTTTTATTGTGACTGGTAGCTGTTTACTAACTTGGAAGCCTTTACAAAACAAGATTAACGGAAGCGATAGAGTAAGTTCAAGGAAGAGCGGCGCGATTTGTCACGGTTTTAATCACTCGTCGGTAGAGCGTTACAGAGAGGCTCAAAAATTCAATTGGGAGACGCTGCAAAAAGTCACTGTGCATCGTGTTTGCTTACTCTCAATAATCTGAGAGAGCACGTTCCAAAACGAATAAAAAAAGGACTTACTCCACTTTGCATATCTCATAACTGCCACTGGGACAAAACTAGAGAAATTCCTGCGTATACAAGGTGATACCGATAATACTTCTCCTCGTGTACCATCCGTTATTGAGACAGGATGAGGAAGGAAATAATTCTGGCACACTACGTGTTCATCTCGCGTCGGACGGAGGCTTGCAGGGTATAGGTGGAAAGCTAAGCTTTTAGGGCCATGTTGTTTTCGTTTGTATTCTTTTTGTCGCTGGAAAAGTTGTTTACAACTGCCTTTAGCAAAAGCTAGGCGCAGAAACTTTACTTACTTACAGTCGAAAAGATTATCATTGATTACATAAATGAAAGAAGAACATTGCCATATGCGCTTCTGCGAATTAGTGGATAATGTGACAATGAGCGTTGACTAATTCGGAAAGGTGATGGAAGTGAACTGTATATATATATTTTTAGACATACTGGTCCGTCGCATGATCTGTCTCCCAGGCATTTCCTTATCCTTGAAGCATGTACTTCTGAGGTAAAAACGACACAACGATCTTTAAAATGATTGTATTATATTAAACCGGGGACCTGGAAACGACGGAGAGGCTTCGTCACGCCGTAGCCCGCAGTGGTTCACAACCCCACAACAGGCCACAGCAGTCCACCCACCCCACCGCCGCCCCACACCGAACCCAGGGTTATTGTGCGGCTCGGCTCGGCTCCCCGTGGATCCCCCCCCCCTCCCCAAAACTCCACCATCCCCCCCGGCCCCCCGGGAACGTCTCATACCAGACGAGTGTAACCCAAATGTTTGCATGGTAGAATAATTATGGTGTACGCTTACGTGGGAACGGTGTTTGCACAGCAATCGCCGACACAGTTAACCGAGGCGGAATAAGGGGAACCAGCCCGCATTCGCCGACGTAGATGGGAAACCGCCTTAAAAACCACCCACAGGCTGGCCGGCACACCGGACCTTGCCATTAATCAGCCGGGCGGATTCGTGGTGGGAACCGGCACGCCTTCCCGCTCGGAAACAGCGCATTAGACCATGATTGGTGAGATGTGGCCATTAACTCACACCTTTTGTTTTTGGGGATAGTCATCTGGATTTGGCCATTTTCTTCCGTCTGCACAAATTTTAACACGTATTTATATAAAAAAAAGGCTCTGAGCACTATGGGACTCAACTCCTAAGGTCATCAGTCCCCTAGAACTTAAACCTAACTAACCTAAGGACATCACACACATCCATGCCCAAGGCAGGATTCGAACCTGCGACCGTAGCGGTCGCGCGGTTCCAGGCTGTAGCGCCCAGAACCGCTCGGCCCACGTATTTATCTCTTTAATACATTAAGGACCGGATATTTTTGTTCCAACTTAACACTGTGGTCGGGTATTGAGTGCTGCCTGATACGAATGCAGTCCAAACGACGAAAATGTATGATAGGTCCTGTAATCTCCTTCTGGTACAGTCGTTTGGCTTTAGAAAGCGGTATTGTTTCGGCTAGCTGTTTCGTATTGTCACGTAACCATAAACAAATTTACATTACATCAACTTTGCATCGTTTTTATTTTAAACTTTCGGGTTTAAACATAAAACGTTTCTCCACGTTATGAATCAACAATTTGTAATGCATGCAGTTGTACGTAAGTTCCCCAGTCTTACTGTAATCATTGGCGGAGACAATCATCCAACAATTAATTGGGAAAATTAGGTTTTGTTAGTGGTGGGCGTAATGAGAGATCATGAGAAACAGTACTAAATGCCTTCTCTGAAAACTGTCTAGAAGTAGTAGTTAGGAACCTCACTCATGATGGGAACACATCGGATCTAATGGCAACAGACCGACCTGACCTCTTTGAGGATGTCCACTTCGAAACTGGTACCACTGACCATGAACGCGGTTGTGGCAACAATGATTACCAAAGTACAAAGGTCAACTAAACCAAGCAAAAAGGACATCACACGTATGTTCAGTTAACTATATAAAAATCAGTAGTGTTGTATCTCAGTAAGGAGCTTAAAACTTTCCGCACAGGACAGGGATGTAGGGGATCTCTATGGCTCAAGTTTAAAAGAATAGTTGACTACGCACTGGATTAATAGATACCCAGTTGCTTTTTTGGTTGATTTGGGGAGAGGAGACCAAACAGCGGTTCAACGGATTAGGGAGGGATAGGGAAGGAAATCGGCCGTGGCCTTTCAAAGGAACCATCCGGTATTTTCCTGAAGCGATTTAGGGAAATCACGAAAAACCTAAATCAGGATGGCACCCCGGGCGCGGGTTTGAACCGTCGTCCACCTGAATATGAGTCCAGTGTGCTAACAGTCCATAATGGGAAGGAACCTCCATCTACATCACATTTAAGTGCATGGCAGAGGGCTCATCGAACCACCAATTTTCTTTTATTCCAATCTCGTATAGCGCGCGGAAAGAACGAACACTTACATCTTTCCGTATGAGCTCTGATTTCCCTCATTTTATCGTGGTTATCGTTTCTCTCTATGTGGGTCGATGTCAACAAAATATTTACGCATTCGGAGGAGAAAGTTGGTGATTGGAATTTCGTGAGAAGATTCCGTCGCCTTTCTTTAAATGATGTCCAGCTCAAATCCTGTATCATTTCAGTGACACTCACTCCCATATTTCGCGATAATAAGGAACGTGCTGCCCGTCTTTGAACTTTGTCGATGTACTCCGTCAGTCCTATCTGGTAAGGATGCCACACCGCGCAGCAGTATTCTAAAAGAGGACGGACAAGCGTAGTGTAGACAGTCTCCTTAGTAGGTATGTTACATTTTCTAAGTGTCTTGCCAATAAAACGCAGTCTCAGGTTCTCCTTACCCATAAATTTTCTGTGTGTTCCTTCCAATTTAAGTTGTTTTTAATTGTAATTCCTAGGTATTTAGTTGAATTTACGGCTTTTAGATTAGACTGAATTATCGTGTAACCGAAGTTTAACGAATTCGTTTTAGCACTCATGCGGATGACCTCACACTTTCCGTTATTTAGGGTCAACTGCCAATTTTCGCACCATTCAGATATCTTTTCTAAATATTATTGCAATTTGTTTTGATCTTCTGATGACTTTATTAGTCGATAAACGACAGCGTCATCTGCAAACAGCCTAAGACGGCTGCTCAGATTGTCTACCAAATCGTTTATATAGATAAGGAACAGCAAAGGTCATATAACATTACCTTGGGGAACGCGAGAAATCACTTCTGTTCTACTCGATGACTTTCCGTCAATTACTACGAACTGTGACCTCGCTGACAGGAAGTCACAAATCCAGTCAGACAACTGAGACGATATTGCATAAGCACGCAATTTCACTACAAGCCGCTTGTGTAGTATAATGTCAAAAGCCTTACAGAAATCCAGAAATACGGAATCGATCTGAAATCCCATCATGAGAAAAAAAGAGCTAGTTGTGTTTCACAAGAACGATGTTTTCTAAACCCATGTTGACTGTTATAAAAGACATATTTTCGCCAGCGACTGTAACACTTTCTTTATTTCACGATTGCAATTTCGGCCTCAGGCCATTATCAAGTGAAGCTAAAAAATACAGAATGTTTTTAAATTATTTAGTAAAATCGGTGTGTATCTTCATATTCTGCCGATTACACAGGATAAAAATTCAGTTGCGTAAGCATATTACTTAAATGTTATGGTTATTAGGCCATGTCAACCTAAAATGAGCTGACACATTTATATGTCCTTTTTTTTTTCCTTTATTGTATTTCAATTCCCCATCGGGGCGGGCTGGCAGCAGCATAGGCGCTGCTCTTCAGCCGAAAGACATAGAACAAAACAATAGAAGACATTTAAAAACAGCAAAGGAGAGAATAAGGTGAACATAGATATAAAAAAGAGGAACATCATGGAAGACAATAGACAAAAAAACGGGGTGACTGTAAAATGGAGATAAAAAAACTGTTTAAAAGTAGCACACACAAAAAGCCACACACTGCGACGGTTAAAAGAACACAAGGCACAGTATGACTGGAGCATAAAGGTAGCGACGGTTGGCATAGCACATAACGTAACACTGACGGCGAACCTCAAGGCAGGACACAATTAAAAGCACACCTCTTGACGCACACGAGAAACAGCACTAAACAACACTGATGTGGCACACTGATGAAGAGCAATACAGAGGATCTGCCAGGTGCTAGGAGAAGAGGGAGACCTGAAGAAGGGAGGGAGGGGAAGAGATGGGGGAGGTGAGCGGGGGGCGCGCAGAAGAGGGCCAGGTAGGGAGGGATGTGGGAAGGAGAGGAAAGTATGGGGTGCAGGGTCTCAGGGGAGGGGGGGACGGAGGAAAATCCGCTCTGGGAGAAGGAGGAAAGAGGAAAAGGGGGCCCTGGGGAGAGGGGGGGGGGAACAAGGCCAGGTTATAGTTGGAAGGAAGGGTAGATGTCACGGCGAAGTTCGTCATCCGGGAGGGGGAGGCGTTGGAAATTGCCCTGATGAAGGAGATGAAGGGTGTGGAGGTGGAGAGAGGGAGGGATACAGCGATAGAGGCGCGGCAACGGGCGGGGGGTGGAGAGGAAGGAGGAAACCAGAGGGTGGGGGGGATCAAGCCTGTGAACAATGTAAAGGATGCGGAGATGTTGGAGGAACAGGAGGAGGCGGGGGAAGGGGATCAGTTCATACAGGAGCCGTGTGGGGGAAGGAAGGCGGATACGGAAGGCAAGGCGGAGCGCACGGCGTTCAAGGATTTGGAGGGCCTTGTAAAAGCGGGTGGGGGCGGGGATCCAGGCAACGCTGGCATAACAGAGGATAGGACAGAGGATTTATATGTCGTTGTCATTACTATTAAATACATTGGTGATGCTGTTACATAGTGCGAGCACACATAGCCATATGTCATACAACAACATAGTCCATAGACACTCATGTTCGATGACCCATCACTAGTCATATATCACTAAACTGCAGCGGCAGATTACTGTTTACAGGCTACTGGCGCGTAAACGGGTTACAGATATTGTTTTGCTCTGTGTGGAGCGCCATTGCCGTCCAGCGACTGTACAAGGAAGCATAGTGTGTGCCCTCGTTGTGCCACTATAATATCTTACGTAACCTATTTTTAATACATCGTACATAAAATACCTGTAATCGACAGAATATCAAGATACACTACGATTTTGTTAAATAATGTAAAAACATTCTGCATTTTTCAGCTTCACTTAATAATGGTCTAAGGCCGAAATTGCTATCGTGAAGTAAAGAAAGTGTCCCTGCCATAAATATGTATTTTATAAAGTTCTATACGACTGTGGATCTCAGGTATTAAAAGTTAATTAATTGCTTGTCTAGCCAGGCACACGGGATGTTGCTGAACTACCAACGAACGAAGATAAAACTACGAAAGACAACAGAATGTATGAAGTTTAACAAATAGTGCAAGAATAATGAAGTTTTTGCAAAATACATCAACGTGAAAATTAAAGCTACCTCCGCGGCAGCAAAACGAGCTAAAAAGTTATGTGGAAAAAGTGTGGTTCAAAGAACTAGTTAGAGACAGTTTTCAACGAAAAAAGTGGTTAGGTAAAAAGTTAACATGTTGACTGTGTGTCAATAGACCGTATTCTTTGAGGTAATCATAATGTTCGACCACAATATATGTTCCAGAACCCCAGTATTCAGATACTGTAAAGGAACTTCTAAAGAAACAGAGATTACTGCGTAATAGGTGTAAAACAAAGCGTAGGATGTAGATACAGAGGCGCTGAATTAAACGCATTTTGGCTGTCAAGAGAGCAATGCGTGATACCTTCAGTGACTAGCGTAGAAAATATGGCCATATAAATGCTGTTAGTGGCACCAAAGTTAGTGTCCAGTCCCCAGTGAATGAGACAGGAAGTGGAATTGAGATGAGCAAAGCAAAAGCTGAAACGCTTAACTCCATTTTCAAATGTTCCTTTACAAAGGAAAACCCAGGAGAATTGCCCCATTTCAGTTCTCGTACTAAGTATTATTGTCAGTGGTGTTGAGAAACAGCTGAAATCGATGAAATTGAACAGTTCCAGGACGCGTGGAATCCCTGTCAGATACTGTATTGAATTTCGGTCCGAATTAGCCCTCCATCGTAATCTATCATAGGCCTCTTTTAACAAAAAGCCATGTCCAGTTCTTGGAAATAAGCACAGGTCACACCCGTTTATAAGAAGGGTAGTAGAAGTGAACCATAAAACTACCGTCCAATATCCTAACATCAATTTGTTGTAGACTCGTAGAACATTTTCTGAGCTCAAGCGTAATGGAGTATTTATTTATTTGTAACTTCTGTTACCAGCTACTTACTTATTTTTTGTTTTATGTTTAATTTAACATAATATAACGCTTTTCTAACACGTTCTGTTCATCATCAGGGGTTTATACATACATATATACAGAGAAATATTACTTAAAAATAAATTGTCTTATACTAAATTAACCTAGAACCTTCTGTCCATTGTTAGCTACTGTAGTGGCTGGTGTGGTATTTGTGGAGGAGGGGGGTATTGGATGGCCAGAAATCGATGTCAGTGATGTCTTCTGCTGGTTTTACTTTTTGCTGGTTAAGTATGAAGTCACAGCGATTTTGTCACCTTGTAGCTTCACTTGCATCCTTGGTGTAATGGCGGAGCTGTTCAATAAAGTTACGCTATTGCACTTTGTGTTTTGTCGCTGTTTCCCGGCGTCCCGGGTTCGACTCCCGGCGGGGTCAGGGATTTTCACCTGCCTCGAGATGACTGGGTGTTTGTGTTGTCCTCATCATTTCATCGTCATTCATAAAAGTGGCGAGATTGGACTGAGCAAAGGTTGGGAATTTGTACGGGCGCTGATAACCGAGCAGTTGGGCGCCCCACAAACCAATCATCACACACACACACACACACACACACACACACACACACACACACACACACACACACACACTGTTTTCCGACGTAATTCACTGCACAAATTGTTTCGACATACATGTAAACATTATGCAATTAATACATGACTTATCTTGACAAGAATGACCACCTCAACCCCTAGCAATATGGATTCTGAAAACATCGATTATGTGAAACAAAGCTCGCACTTTCCTTACATGAGATACTGAAAGTTTGGATCAAGGCAGTCAGTAGATGCAGTATTTCTTGCTTTCCGAAAAGCGTTTGGCTCAGTACCACATATATGCTTATTGTCAAAAGTTCGAACACATGGGGTATCAAGTGCAATATGTGACTGGATTGAAAACTTTTTGGTAAGGAGGACACATCATGTTATCTTGGATGGAGATTCATCGTCAGTTAACTTCGGATGTACCGCAGGGAAATGTGCTGGGATCCTTGCTGTTTATATTGTATATTAATGACCTTGCAGACAATATTAGTAGTCAAGTCAGGCTTTTCGCAAGTGATAAAGTTATCTGTGATGAAGTACTATCTGAAAGGAGCTGTATAAATATTCAGTCAGATCTTCATATGATTTCATAGTGGTGCAAAGACTGGAAACTTGCTTTAAATGTTCAGAAATGTGAAATTGTGCACTTCACAAAACGAAAAGACGAAGTATCCTGTGACTAAAATATCGTGTTGGAATCGGGCAACTCATACAAATACCTAGGTGTAACACATTGTAGGGATATGAGATGGAATGATCACATAGGCTCATTCGTGGGTAAAGCAGAAAATCGACTTCTGTTTACTGGTAGAATACTGGGGAAGTGCAATCACTCTACAAAGGAGATTGCCTATAAATCATTCGTAGGACCCATCCTAGAATATTGCTCAGGTGCGTGGGACCCGTACCCAGTAGCACTAACAGGGGATATTGAACGTATAAAGAAAAGGCAGCACGAATGGTTACAGGTTTGTTTAATCCGCACAGAGATACTGAAGGAACTGAACTGGAAGACTCTTGAAGATAGGCGTAAACTATCCCGAGAAAATGTATTAACAAAGTTTCAAGAACCGGCTTTAAGTGTTGACTCTAGGAATATTCTACAGTCCCCTACGTATCGCTCACAATGGGATCATGAGGATAAGATTAGAATAATTATTGCCAACACAGGGGCATTCAGACAATCATTCTTCCAGCGCTCCATACGTGAATGGAACACGAAGAAATCCTAATAACTGATGCAATGGGACATGTCCTCTGTCGTGCAACTCACGGTGGGTTGCAGAGTATAGATGCAGATATAAAAGTACGAGTTTTTATAAACTATAATAATTATATAATATTGGAAACTACATTTTAAAACTCAATAATGATAATACATCATAACAATAAATGAATTATACCACATAAACAACATGCACACCTTCGATGAGGTTTCGGGATTGCAGCCGGATCATGTTGACTTCTTGCCACGATATTTCGGCTGGCAATCTTCCAGCCATCTTCAGGTGAGTAGTGTCCATCGGTGTGATGCGCGCACACACACAAACACACACACACTTGGCTTACGATATCAGCACTGCCCTCGTTTCGCCCTCCTTTGTTACTCGAATGTGTATTACTTGTTGGACAAATATTTGTCGGAACTGTACGTAACGGCGCCGACGTATGAATGAAGTTCCCTCGGTTATCGAGGAGGTGGTAAGTAGTCAGCTGATTCACAGCTGAGAGCGACGAGCGTCATGCACAAGATAGGCCGCGTGTGACTGTCAGCTGCGTTTCAGCCAAATTGCCACATTGGCATGAACACGGTAGCAAAACGGTAGTTGTTCTGTGCACCGTTCTCGCATGTAAGTTCACAGAATCAAACGGTCCTTCAGTAAAGTTTTTAACTGGGCTATTTTATTTAATTCGTTATGTTGCAGTGTCACCTACATCTATGTATCCTGCCAACCATTGTGGAGGCTATTTCCCTTTGTACCACGTTTCAGGTTTTCTCCCCGATCGGCTTGCTAGAGATTGCATGAAGAATGCCTCTGTGAGCGATGTAGTTACTCTAATCTTAACTTCGAGGTCCCTACGTGAATGGGGATTGTTTGCCTTGTTACTATTTTCCTCCTTTGACGATCGTCCTTGAAATTTCTTCACAAGAAGACTTTTGCGGGATGTTGGGGGTTGGTCTTGAAGCGCCTGCCAGATACGAATTTTTCCAGTATTTCCCTGACGTTCAACCGCGGGTTCACACACTGGTGCTGCGCTTCTTTACACCCTGTTAGTCGTATTTGTTGTGTGTCCCACAAACTTCATCAATGTTCTAGGTTGGGTGATATTAGTGTTTTGTAAGAATGGACTTTGTAGTTTTCCTAGTGCCCTACCTGTGGACTGAAATCTACCGTCGTACCAACGACTGAGTCTACGTGATCATTATATTCCATACCTACACAAATTGTTACACGAAACTCTATCTATAACTTCACTAATTCCACTTGTGACTCATTGGTGTTGCACTCATTGAGTACTATGGTTTAGTTTTTCATATCATGAAGTGTACAAGTTTATGTTTCTGAATATTTAAGACAAGTTACTATTGTTTACGGTAATCAAATGGTGGGTATCGATGTGTACTGGTCATCTCTGACGACGTGATAATTTATGCAAAGTTTCTACAGCTGTAGGATTAACTTGACAAAAAATACGAACACATTTTTTTAGTTCTTGTATACTGCAACGGTTGTATAGTAGTATTATGACAGAATTCAAACTTATGGTCTGGAAAACTTTATCTGATAAACAAACGGTGGAAGAAGAACAGCCGGCCGAAGTGGCCGTGCGGTTCTAGGCGCTACAGTTTGGAACTGCGGGACCGCTACGATCACAGGTTCGAATCCTGCCTCGGGCATGGGTGTGATGTCCTTCGGTCAGTAAGGTTTAAGTAGTTCTAAGTTCTAGGGGACTGATGACCAAAGAAGTTAAGTCCCATAGTGCTCAGAGCCATTTGAACCTTTTTTTGAAGAAGAACACGAGTTCTTGATTTAGACAAGAGAGCAGTAAAGAATATTTTCCACGCTAATAAGAAAATACCTGTTGCGACGTTTTTGATTTTTATCACACTCGTCTGCCTTTTTGGGGGATGAGGCGGGGGGGAGGGGGGGTCTGGCAGAAAGGGGCCATTAACTTAAAATAATTAAGAAGTAAAAACCAAATTTTATTGAGATAAAATGCTGATGATATGCTTGACTTGTTAATGATGTGCCTGTGGGGTGGTGGTAGTGAAGATTTCTGCTCCTGCTTGTAAGGGATTGGTATGGTGATAGGACTGAAGGGGATGAGAAGATGGTTATAGAGACAAAAGCTGTGCCACGTGTAAGTACAAAGGAAGTGACAGAAGGAAAGTAGTTTTGGGTAAGATTGCAGTTAGGCAGGACAAGCCCTCGTTTAATGCAGGAGACATAGTATAGTATTAGGTAGACAGGAGGGTGGAATTGATTACGGTACGTAGTATTTGTTGGTTTCAGTGATGATTTAAAGTTCGTGGTCAGCGTTTTCAAAGATGGGTGATAAGATCCAGTGTTGGCATTAAAACTTTCTGGCGAAGTAGGACAGGTGAAGATGCCCTAAGTTTTTGAAGAGATGCGGGAAATTCCTCAGCTCGTATACGATACGAGTTGAGAATGATAACCTGATGCCAAAGGCTAGCCTGAATACTTCTTGTTCTAGCACTGGGAGGGAGGTGTAAGACTTCCGAGGAGCCCCATTAAATATTTACTTAGGTGATGTAGGGGCAGATGCAAGTCTTACTTACATGGATTTTGATTAAGGAGAGATTTCCATTACGCAGAGCCTGTGAACGAGTATCTCGAAAACGGCGATGCTAGTTGAATGTTCACGTGCTACTGTTGTGAACATCTACGGAAAGAGGTAGGGCAGTGTAGCTACCACTAGGCACTAAATGGTTGGACTTCCACGATTCTTCACAGAAGTGGGGTTCGAAGGTTTGTCTGCTCTGTAAAGTAGGATGGATGGTTATCTGTGGCATACCTGCCGAAAGAGCGCAATGCTGGTGCACGTGTTAAGTGTTTCGGAGCACACCTTTCACCGTACATTGTTGAATATGGAGCTCCGCTGCAGACCACCCCTACGTGTTCACATGTGGACACAACAATGTCGCCAGTTACAATTGCAGGGGGCACGTGACCATTGGGATTCGACCGTCGATCAATGGAAACGTGTCAGCTCTTCGGGTGAATAACATTTTTGCTACACTAGGTCTACGGTCGTCTCCACAACAGCCGTCATCGAGGTGAACGGCGGCTCGAAACATGCACCGCGCTACGGATTCAGGCTGGTGGGAACAGCATTATGCTATAGGAGATATTCTAATGCGCTCGCGTAGGACCTGTGGCAGTAATCGAAGACACGCTGACATCTGCTAACCACCTGCATCCCTTCATGCTGATGTCCTCCCCAACGGCGATGTCATCTTTCAGCAGTATAATTGTCAGTGTCTCGGAGTTAAAACACTGCAATAGTGGTTTGGGGAGCATTATAGTGAACTGTCTCCTCGACCAACTTCGCCTGATACATATCGTCTGGAACCAACTATGTCGCTATCAGGCGCCATCGCCGCGTACGCACGTCAGCGGCCCGTTATTTATGCAAATCACATGCCCTGTGCATAGATATCTAATGCCACATACTTCCACTAACCTACCAACAAACTGTCGAATCTCTGATATGCGGTATCAGTGCTGTATTTCGTTTCAAAGGCGGACAAACCAGCTGTTACGCAGATGGTCGTTATGTTGTGGCTCATCAGTGAACATAGGAAGTGCAGGGAAGCCAATGCAAAATGGCTGCAGGAAAAATGCGAAGAAAGCGAAAAAGAAATGGTCGTCGGAAGGACTGACTCAGTATGTAGAAAGTTAAAAAAACTCTTCAGTGAAATTAAATGCAAGAGTGGTAATATTAAAATTGCATTGGGATTTTACGGTCAGAAATACAGGAGAGAGCAGATAGGTGGGAAAAATATATTTAAGGTCTCTGTGTGTGGGGAGGACTTGTCTGGTGATGTGATAGAAGAAGAAACAGTAGTCCAGTAGGGAAGAGATAGGGGATCCAGTATTAGAATCAGAATTTAAAAGAAGTTTAGACGATCTAACATCAGATAAAGCAGAAGGAAAAGATAACATACCATTGGAATTTATATAATCATTGGGAAAGTGAAGACAAAACGATTATTCACGTCGGTGTGTAGAATGTGTGAGACTGGCGAAATACCATCAGAATTTCGCAAAAACATCATCCACAAAATTCAGAAGATGGTAAGAACCGACAAGAGCGAGAATTACCGCACTATCAGCTTCACAGCTCATGCATCGAAGTTGCTGACAAGAATAATGTACAGAAGAATGGAAAAGAAAATCGAGCAACTGTTAGAGGACGATCAGTTCGGCTTTAGGAAAGGTATTGGCGCCAGAGAGGCAGTTATGCCGAAGAAAAATCAACTCAAGTTCATACGATATGTCGACCTAAAAAAATCATTCGATAATGTAAAATGGTGCGTTATGTTCGAAATTCTCAGAAATGTAGTGGTAATGTGTAATATGTACAAGAACCGAGGGGAAACAATACGAGTGGGAAACCGAGAACGAAGTGCTTGGGTTAAAAGGGGTGCAAGAAAGGGATGTAGTCTTTCGCCCCTACTGTTGAATCTATACGTCGAAAAAGCAAAGACGGAAGTAAAAGAAAGATTCAAGTGCGGGATTAAAATTCAGGTTGAAAGGATATCAGTGATGAGATCGGCAGATGACATTGCTATCCTAAGCAAAAGTGAAGAACAAATACACAATGTTTTGAACGGTATGGACAGTCGAATGAGTACAGAATATGGAGGAAATCGAATGAAGGCGAAAGTAATAAGACGTAGCGAGAAACTTAACATCAGGGTTGGTGATCATTAAGTAGATGCATTTAAGGAAGTCTGCTATCTAGGAAGCAAAATAACCCATGACGGACAGGAGAAGAAGTGCTTTAAAAAGTACATTAGCACTGGAAAAAAGTGCATTCCTGGCCAAGAGAAGTGTACTAATACGAGACATAGGTCTAAAGACATTCTTGAAAATATACATGTGCAGCACAGCACTTTATGATAGAGAAACATGGACTGTGGGAAAACCGGAACAGAAGAGAATCGAAGCATTTGAGATACGGTACTAGAGAAGAATTTTGAAAATTAGGTGGGGATCGTAAGGTAAGGAATGATAAAGTTCTGCGTAGAATTGGCGAGGGAAGCAGTGTGTGGATAACACTGACAAGAAGGGACAGTATGATTGTATACCTGTTAAGACATCAGGGAATAACTTCCTTGGTATTAGATGCAGCTGTTGAGGTTAAAAGCTGTAAGAGGAGATAGAGATTGGAATACATCCAGCAAATTATTGAGGACGTAGGTTGCAAGTGCTACTCTGAGATGAAGAGCGTGTTGCAGGAGAAGGTACCGTGGCGGGCCGCGTCAAACCAGTCAGAAGACTGATGACTCAAAACAAAATGAGATAGTATGTCACAGGCTCAAATATCTTTTATGAATGATGTATTCTCATCAAACTTGATAGATTATGTAAATGAAATTTTAAGTCATCGTCACAGTATTAAGAACAGTTAATAAACTGTTCTTCCAACGTGACTTTGGAGGTACAGGGTTCGTTTTACAAGATGGTGTCGCTCTCTTCTTTTATGTGGCACAGCAAACGACAGCCATATTTTCTTTTGAGACTAGTACTCATCTAATCCTTGCAGCCTAGGCGCTAGAAGCTGAAGTAGCCCGTACTTCTGTGTGGAGTCTTCAAAGCGACTGTGGACATGTCAGTGTCGCCTACGACGGCAGCGCCGGCTTAGTGCACGTTCTTCCTTGTCACTCCGCGGCGGAACCAGCTGCCATTGCCACCCTGCGTCGCACCCACGCACGGTAGCCAGCATCCACCTCCCGCGACCTTATGCCTGCTTATTTCACAAAGGACCCACTCTCGTCTCTCTTCCACTACTCTGCTTCCCCCACAAAGCCATGTCCATAGCTACAGATTGCAAGGAAAATTTCTTAATGAAAGATGTTACCAAGTTCCATCTACCGCCATTCAGTATCTGCAGGCAGAGATTTGAAGAGGAATTTATCTTGTTTTAGGTGTCATAATAGGGTTCTACGCTACTTCAGACTGCGTAGACAGTTTATACAAGACATGATAAAAGTCATGGGATATCTCCTAATATCTTGTCCGCTTGCTCGGTCTAGTACAGCAGTTCGACGTGACATGGACTCAACAAGTCTTTGGAAGTCTCCTCCAGGAATATAGAGCAATGCTGCCTCTATAGTCGTCCATAATTGCGGAAGTGTTTCCGGTGTACTATTTTGTGCACGAACTGATCTTTCAGTTATCTCCTATAAAAGCTCGATGGGATTCATTCTAGCGAACTGGTTGGTCAGATCATTCGCTCGGATTGTCCAAAATGTTCTTCAAACCAGTCGTGAACAATTGTGCCCGGTGACATGCCGCACTGTCTACCATACAAATTCCATCGTTGTTGGGGAACATGACTGCAGATGGTCTTCAAGAAGCCGAGCTTAACCAGAGGACCCAGTCAATTCCATGAAAACACAGCCAGACCATTATGGAGCCACCACCAGCTAGCACAGAGTCTTTTTGACAGATAGGGTCCATGGCTTAGAGGAGTCTGCACCACACTCGAAACCTACCATCAGCTCTTACCAAGTGAAAGTGGGAGTCATCTAATCAGTCCACTGTTTCCCAGCCGTCTAGGATCCAGACGATATGGTAACGAACTTAGGAGAGGCGCTGCAGGCGATGTCGTGCTGTTAGCATAGAGACTCGTGACGGCCGTCTTCTGCCATAGCCTACGAACGCCAGACTTCGGCGCACTGTACTAACGGATACGTTTGTTGTACATCCCACATAGATTTCTGTGGCTATTTCACTCAGTGTTGATTGTCTATTAACAGTGACAACTCTCCGCAAAGACCACTTCTCTCGGTCGTTAAGTGAAAGTCGTCGGCCACTGCGTGAGGGATAATGCCTGAAATTTGGTATTCTCGGTACATGCAATGTCACTTGTAATACGTCTTCATTGCAAAAATGTTTATTCACATGACCGGTTTCGGTTCCTTTAGAACCATCTTCAGATCTGAAATGACAATGATACTAATTTACTAGTTCACAAATGCAAACCTATTTCATCCTATCCGATCAACACCAAATGTACCAGAACATACCTGCAATTTCGGTTACAGGAGTAACCCATCCACACACAGCACCCTTCACATGCTGTGTCATATTAAATTGGTAGGCAGAATGCAGAATAGTTGTATAAAACTATTACCGACAGGTGGCGTCTGGCACATTTGTTACATTACACATGCACGTATTGTATTAAGTAGATTTTTCTAATTTGGTTTTATCTCTAAAAATACTTAGTTAAAATCTGTAGTAGTCAAGGTGCTCGTGGCACAACAACGAAATAGTGGGAACCACGGAAGCAGACCATGGAGGAAAACAAGTCTACACCAGCGCCATGGATATAGAAATTGCCCTTTGTTTTCGATCGTACAAAATTGAAAATTTTATTGTGTATTTTAATTTTGGCGAGTACAGATTTTAACCTTGACAACTAGGGATTTTAAGTAAGTATTTTTAGAAATAAAAGCAAATCCCATTGTGATGCCCTTGGTGAAAAAGGCACCAGTATCTTCCAGCAGGACACTGCAAGACCCCTCAGTGCAATCCATGTGACAAATCCCATGCTTTGTCACCTGTAGAGCATGGCTGTGATGCGAAGGGATGCCTCCAGCTAGCCAAATTCTTGAACTGACACAGCTTGTGTTTTGAAGCATCGCGAAACATTGCTCAAGATGACGTTCGGATTCTTTTTACTTCCATGCTTCAACAAAAAAATAATAAAGGTGGAGCCCCTCCACGCCCACACCGGCATGATGGCCAACACAAAAGGTCTACTGCCATCTCTGCATAAGGGTTAGTATTCACTAAAGTGAGGTGTCGCAGGATGTGGGTACTGCGATGTTTGCGTACGTCTGGTTAGGATTAACCATTAATACGCGCTCATCTGGAGATAGATTGGTCGAAATCTGACGAAGGGTAGCGGTTTGAAGGGCAGAGGAAAAAAAGTGCCAAGGCAAGAGCCGAGGGAAAAAAACCTCTGCGAAAGTTAGATCGGGCGGTAAGAGCAGTAGCGGTTGTCTTGCTGCCTGCGATAGGTTGTACAAGGGTAGGCTTTGTTGGTAGTGAGTATCATGCATGTCGATACCTTGACGTTGTGCGTTTGTGCTGCTCGGCGGCTGGCGCTGGGTGCTGGTACAGAGTCCTCCTTCAGCGTCAGCAACCTGCAAGAGTTAGGTTTGTTATCAATCTTGTGTCCGATAGGTCATATACCGGAGGCACAGTGTGAGGGAATGTTGGCAGATTGTTTGTGCGTCTGTGGGCGAGCTGGTCGGTGTCCCTGCTGTGGCCTGTTGGTCGGCTCTAATAGCAGCTGGTAGTTGCCACTCAGTGTTGCTGATATGCAGGGGCTTGCCGACGTTTGTCGCTGTTTGCGTATGTTAGTTAACCATAGGTGGCTATGCCCTAGCTAGCAGTGTCTTTGGCCGCTTGTACTTCCACCTGTGGTTGTGATAATCCATGCTTCAACGAATACAAGAATCTATTTGTAGTCCGTTGTGCGACACGCATATTCTCAAAGTTTGATAAATATCGTACTAGTGGTGCATAGTGTGGCATTTTATATTACCGCCAATGTATGGTGTGCCTGTGTGTTGCAGCGAACTGTGCGTCTACTGCTCGTCAAGTACCAGTCGCAACGATTGTCAACAATCAAAAGCAAACGTAGCGTATGCCTGTGTGAGAGAAGCTTTTCTCTGAGAAGTGTCTCGACAGTAGAGCAAAATCCAGCCTCTAGGATGGTTCGGTTCCTGAGGCACGTATCCGGAAGTATAGTTTCACACTGCTGGACGCTCAGTGTTTCACTGCTTCTCCATTAAGAGTATAGAGTGGACGCCCACTCGTGATGTGTCCACAGCGAGCACGGGTCGGTGTTGGTGACACGTGAGAGCGCACTGAGTGGCGAGCAGCGGGCTCTCTGGGCAGGCCGCCAGCAATCGATACGGCACGGGGACTACGGCCGCTGCCGCTGCCACGGCCACGGGCATCTCCCGGCGGCTGCTGTCGCTGCTCTTGACCCACACTCCACTCTCCCGCGCCCCGCGCCCACCACCGAGAGCCGGGTCGCCATACGAAAGAAATGCTCGAACTATTGCAGTTTGTAACCGTTCTTCCCTCACAATACCTGCACTGGAATCCTCTGATCTAGTCTCAACGGTGCGAAACCAGTCGCCAGGGGACAAGACGGAATTATTCTTTGCATACTACGTCTACATATATGTGAATGTAGGTCTACATACAAATACCGCAAGCCACCGTACTCAAGAGAACGTCTCGCAATTATTCTGTACACGGTCTCCTTTATACTCGTAGACGAGCTACGCTTTCCTAGAATTCTCGCAATAATCGAAGTCGATCATTCGCCTTACCCACAACCCACCTTACTTGCTTGTTCCATTTCATGTTGTTTTTCAACTTAACGCATAGATATTTAATCGACGTGACTGTGATAAATAGTACACCATTAATTCTGTATTCCAACATCACAGGATTGTTTTTCCTCATCTTCTGAATTAACGTACTTTTTGCCACATTTAGAACATCATTTATCGCATCAAAAACGAAGTCTGTCCACGTCATTTGTTTTTTTGGTCACTTAGAGATGGCACTACCCCGTACGCTACAGCATCAACAACAAACAGTCGCAGACTGTTGCTCACCCAATCCGTCAAATAGACAAAAGCGGTCCTGTCACACTTCGCTGGGGCTCTCCTGATAGTACCTACGTCCGATGAACACTTGCGTTGCACAGCGGTAATAGTGGCTTTCTAATAGTTGGGAGGTGCGAAAGTCATGACACAGATAGACTCTTCTACTTCGTTGCTAAAGGTATAAGCTGTTTATATCATTTGCAACTACTCTGTTTATGGACTGCTCATGGCGTGAAGTGTGCGCTGATTTGAAAGTTCGTGGTAGATCAAAACTGTGTGTCGGGCCGGGAATTTATGTCGGATCGGGACTCTAGCTTGCCTTCAGTGGGCGGGTGCTCCACTGACTGCGTTATCCACGCACGTTTCAAACCAGACCTCACAGATTTACTTCTACCAGCATCTCTCTTCTGGAAGTTGTGATGACGGGTCGACAGATGAGCCTGGATACCTCATTCGGTACCACAACTGCTCGCAAAAGGCAGTGGTTCTGGCTACGTCTACGTCAGACAAACAGTTTTTTTCCTGTGCCTATTAGTACTCTGTGAATGAGGAAGACAACTTCAAGGACATACCCCCCCCTCCTGCCAGTCCTAAAAGTTTCTAGCTGCATTAATAAAAAACAAAAATTAAGATAGTAGTTTTAATGCTTCAAGCGTTCCACGTAGCGTACTCCATCCCTGACCAGTGTACAACAATGTTTACAGAAGAAACTTCCTGGAAGATTAAAACTGTGTCCCGGACCGGGACTCGAACTCGGGACCTTTGCATTTCGCGGACAAGTGCTCTACCATCTGAGCTACCCAAGCACGACTCTCACCCCGTCCTCACGGCTGTACTTCTGCCAGTACCTCGTCTCCTACCTTCCAAACTTTACAGAAGCTCTCCTGCGAAAGGCAAAGGTCCCCAGTTCGAGATTGCTTATCCCCATGTAAGAGCACAATGTCTCCCACTCTACATTTAACCGGTGTCTTGTTAGAACGCTGTGCTTCATGAAAGTGTCTTAATTCTAACAAACATTCTTTCTTTCATCTTTTCACAAAATCGTCTTGCAATTTTCCTCGTAGCTTCGCTTTTCTTCGCAGATCCTTCTGTGTACTAGGTTCAGTGTTGTAGTTAACCGTTCTCCCGTTAAGGTAGGGCTTGGTGTCAGTGCATCTGATTTCCGAGTGCGATTGTTTGTGAGCTGATGACTACTTCTGTTTCTACTAATAAATTGCTAAGTCCCCGAATCATCCGGAGGCAACATTTCGTAGTTTCTATCAAGCCTCGCCACTAAGCCACCCGTGGCACAATAAACATCTAAGACACACATTGGTGAGCGAAGTACTGGCTGATTCTTGCGCCTTCGAAGAAATGAACGATGTCTTTCAGGTCTGCATTTGCTGCTTGAATGCGTTATGCAAGTAAATAGTAGTTGGTAGTCCTCTTCTTGCAGTAAATCTTCTGAAGGCCATCAAAATTATATCTGTGCTCATATCTGATGCGAGTTCGAGGTGGAGAGCTCTTGTAGTAGCACATGTAAATAGTAACCTACAACATTTTTGTAACAAGTTGCCGAGTTTGACGAAAAGCGGTCCTGCGAAACTTCAGCCTGTTACTGCAAATTGCGTAATGAATTCAATGTGGTCAGATGGTATAGAAGGTTCTCTCTCGCATCTTCGGGCACTTCTGGCTAACTTACACAAGGGTGAAACGTGTGTACGACTCCTTTTACTGTTTGTCTTCCCCTTAAAATCCAGTGTTGATTTCGTAATTCAGTTAATACTATAACAGTTCCTAGGTGGTGTAAGCGTATGTACGTTTGTCGAATAAGTAAGTTTGCAAATGGATTGGAACCTTGTAAGATTAGTGGATGCTTTTCCAGTATATTCGAGTCCGCAAAGTGAAGTCGTCCTCCAAGTCGTATGAGTGCATCCTGATGAAACGAGTCGTAACGTTTTATCTTTGATTTCGGTGGAAACTGTGTCTTGTTTTTAAGCGCGTGGTATTCCGCTGGAAAGCTTCCCTGCTGGGCTGTCGGTTTTCATCTTCGTTTGCTGATTTAGTGAATTTATCTTTCATATTTACTGGACGTATAACATTATGGATGAAACAGAGAATCCATGCCATTACGTGCGTTTCCAATAGGAACTGTATTTTGATGCGCCCATGGGACACTCGCATGCATTAATGGTTAAGGCTTGTTTATATATCTTTCGTGTTTTTGGTAATGGGTCACAACAGATTTGTTGTTGAGGCGAAGTTTCAGGTTTCTAAATTAGCCATGAAGGACCATGCCGCCATAGCATGGAAGACTGTAATCTTTCTACCGAAGTTCCACGTGATACCAGTCTGCCGGACTGTCTGTGGTAGGACAGTGCCTCCACTGCGATGACGTTAAAATGTCATTCATTCTAGTTATTATGTTAGCAACAATCGTATTCCAGCAATCTGGATCGCTTCGTTTCGTGCCAAATGGAATGGAATCCTTCCACATTATCATGTTTGCGATGTCAAATCCGGAAGGCTGGCGGAAATATGATAGAAGGCGTGAACCCTGTAAGGCAGCTAGTAATTCAAGCAGCGGAAGCGTTACCCTTTTGATTGGAGAAGTTTAGGTGGGACGTTTTACATTATGTATCACAGTTGTAAGAGTTCCAGTTGCGGCTGAAGCTGGTGTCAGATTTGACGACAGCAAACTAACCTTATCCCTTCTACATGCCTTCAAAATTGCCTTCCTAGCGATGTCTACATGTTCCTCGCACCTACTGGCATCGGCGTCATAATCTGTATCGGAAAGCAGATCCTGAGTTGCATCATCAAGCACTCTCAAACATCTAATGTCTCTTACAGTCGGGTTCGAAAGTACTCATAATCTGTATCTTCTCGTGCATCTCCTGCATCAACTGCCGTACTGAAACTTTTTACTAGTGTTCTTTCAGCCTTTCTTTTCCTTTTCAAATTGCGTAAACGTGTTCCTGTATCTGTCTCCGTCATCGAAGTTTGAACTGATCTCATACATAGACAATCACAGAATGCATACAAGAAACTGTAAATACTGCGCTCTCTCCGATTCTGGCACAACAAACATTAGACGGCGCTGTTTGCTCTCATAATGCCATTGCTCAACAGTACTCAGTATCCTTCCTTGTTAATGAATATGAGTTAATATGCGCGTCTATTAATGTGCTCCTGCCAGGAAGAACGTACTAGTCAAATGCAGGTGATGAAGTAACGTGATTACAGGCTGCCCTACTATAGGCTGTTCCACTCTTACCTCGTTTCGAGGATGTGAAACAAATGGACGTCATTTCCTTCTCTCCTTTTCCGTCTAGCAGCGTGTTCCTTTACCACCAGTCACAATATTCCGGCTCTCAGCACCATTTTGTGTATCGTATAATAACTGACAAGGTAACATATATTGTTCTTAGAGGTTTATTTACTTACTTGTCAGAGACATATTATACAAACATTAACACACTACACACGGAGTATTTATTTTACGTTCAACAATTGTTATCAAAAACATTCTGGAGAATTATGGCGCCATCGTTACTGGAGGGTGAAGGTTTGACAATGCAATCCACTCATGATGGCGAAACGTCAGAATAATCATCAAAAAGCGTCGACTGAAGAATCCAAGTCAAGGGAACAGGCAGTACATAATAAGTGACCACAAAAGTGTCAAATTTTGTATTCTGGAGAATCTGGTGGACACTTGATTCAGAGTTGTTGTTCTGTCCCAATTTATGCTAAACAACGTTGACACACTACAGGCGTGGGCAACAGGAAGGGCATCTGGCCACCCATTAAATGAACCATGCCAAATCAGCTCATAACCACGCCGATTCCTCGCAGATGCGGGACAAAGGCACAACAAGAAGAAGAAGTAAGTTGTACTGCTAGTATGTAAAAAATATAACTTTGTAAAAAGAGATGGATCTTTCGAAAATAAAATCTTCATAACCGTATGCGTAAGTTAAAATTTACCCATGTATAATTTAATTTATGTGGAAGATAGTCTTGTGATATCGGATGACTCAGTTGAAACAGCTTGTCTTCCTGGGGAATCACCTTCCCCGCAGTACACCTACAACCTAACAAAGCCCGAGACGTGACAAGTCACGTTGCCGACCAACCATGTCGGATGGGCGACTTCTTAGGCCGACAAGCACTCAAGATAAAGTACTATATTCTTAGATTTAAGCCTGCACATTCCTCACTATTTTTTTATCCGGCAATTGTCCTCTTGAAATATGGCAATTGCAGTTGCCTAAATGGTCGTCAATTAAAACAAAATAAAATTCAGAATTCAGCCTAGATGTTATTCAATGACACGACGTTCTCTCTCATATAACGATGTTAACCATTCTATGCTTCATGTTTGTTTCGTCAGTAAAGAAAAAGAAGTTTGTATGATTTCATATAATTACGTGGACCTGCAGGTGAAGCTGTGATACTGCAGCAAATAAAGGCTCTGACACTGTAAAAACTCATGCAGACACGACTGCCTATGAGCTCGAATTGGACAAGGACATGGAAGGAAATAAATCTTGTCATTTTTAAAGTTAGCATATCTGCATTCAGCTTAACAAATTTAGGAAAACCACTGAAAATTTAAATCAGAATCGTCGAACGGGGATTTGAACTTACTGCCGACGGATGAGCGTCCAGTCTGGAAACCACTGTCCATCTTGCTCCCCAGGTACAGAACAGGTAATACGTGGGTACTGGGTGTGGAAAAAAACGCTTGAAAATTGGGTCAGAATAGGAAAGGGAAATATAGTCAAGCAAAAAAAAGTAGGACTCAAGTATTCATCATTCTGGAGCTACATCCACAAAACAGCATCGGTCATGTCCGCGCGCATATGCGTACAAAATCCTAGCTTCTTCAGTCAACATCTGTTACGCGAAACAGCTTAGATACTAACTGCATTCGTTTGAAGTTACTGCTTAAGTTGTACAATCGAAGCTGGGTATATTTCAGAATCATATCCAATGTAGTTAGATTAGACATGGTTTTTCTGTGATTTCCTCTACTGGATAGAGCTTGACGTAAGCAGTGCAGTCTAACAAAACCGCACTGTTTAAAACACATAATCTGGTCGGTTTACCGGACAAACTTCGGTGCACTTGGGTACTACGGCGAAAAATGACAACCTTTCGGCGACAACAGTAAATTTTCGATCTGTAGTTCTGTGGCACATTTTGTTAAAGCTACTTTTTCTACAACCAACATGCAGAAGTAATCCATGAATAAATTATGATTTCCGTCAATTTCAAACTTTATTTATGTGGAATTTTTCAGTTTTTGTAATTTTACCGTCATCTATGACTGGAAAAAGTTATTGTGATAATTATTATAGTCACATTAGTATCTGAGGACTTAAATAATCTGTTTAAATATTCCGGGCTGTTATCACAATATGAAATCCATCCTACCACAGCATAATAGCGCGGAATATTTTATGAAGTGTGATATTTCCGACCGTGCAAGTTTACTTTTACTGGAGTAATTTCTTTTTTATTCCTTGAAGCGTAGAAATAATGTAAGATGAAGAATAAATTTCAGAACTTGCTCACGCTACACAAATTAGCTACCTAGTGTAAAACTGTGAACCAAATGAGATTCGGCTCTCACCAGTAGCAAAAAACAGTAATTTACCAGTGATAACAGGAAAGTTTGCTCTGAACGAGCAGTTGCATTCACGCAGTCATAGATTTTACCACTGCATGTTTCATAACTGATACTTTGATGGCTTAGTTAACCTAATGTGAAGAAAATGTTGTTGCTTTCTAATGATCTTTCAATAGCGTTAAGCATAGCATTTTTGGTATACCATACAATTAAAGTCTCTGATAAGTTTATCTGGATGCTCAAGATAGGGGGCGTTCTTTATCTTACTTCTGCAGTTTTTAAGCGACAGTTTTTTTTATTTGGTTCCATGCAGTCGTTCACTACTATCTAGCCGACGTCAATCTTCTCCGCTATGACAATCTGTCGCGTGTAACCTCTCCATTAGTCAGTGCTACATACTATAGTCTTTGTAATTCCATGGAACATTCATTATAGCTTCATGTATTGCCAAATTATCTAAACAAGCCCCCCTCTTTCTCCCCCCCCCCCCCCCTTTTCGTCCGATGTAAATCGACAGCCACAATTTTCTTTGTTCAGGGCTCCAAAAATATGGAAATTGCATGGGGAGGAGACGAGGCTGTATGGAAACTGCGTACGGGATTCCCAGCGAAACATTTGGAGCGTAGTCGAAACAACCTTGGCAACGTGTGGACGGGCGCTACCCTGCAGCAGAATGATGCTGTCCGTCAACATTCCTGGGCATTTGGACTTAGTGCCGCGGTTCACTTTTTGCATAGTGCTCACATACCGCTGTAGGTTAATTGTGTTGCCCTGTTGCAAAAATTCGGCGAGCAACGGGCCGTTACAATCAAAGGAAAAGGTCATCATGACTATCCCGGAGCTGGCGTGACTATTGTTTTGACTACGCTGCAGAAGTTTTACGGGGAAGCCCTTATACATCCTCCTACAGTCCCGATCTCTCCTTGTGTGACTTCCACTTTTTTTTCGAGACCTGAAGAAAGACATTTGTGGCTGTCGGTTTGCTTCGGACGAAGAGGTCCATACCTGGGCACAATCATGGTTTCATAGGCCACCACAGACATTTTTCCATGGAGGCATTGTCTGTCTTGTCACACAGTGCGATAAATGAATTAACAATTATGAGGATTACTTTTGAAATAATAACCAGTTTTCTTACTTTTTATCTGTCTCGTTTTCATTTGACAACCCTTATACTTCTAACTTAAATTCGTCAGTAACAAATGATGCTGTTGTAAAATTGAGCGAAACCGCTCAATAAAAAAATATTGAGTGCGACTTGTGGCTGTCGTGAAAACTTCATTTTAGCAGTAGCTGTTTCTCCTGCAGGGAATGCCTGCTGTCGCTAAATTTGTCCTATTATGTTTATTTTCTTGTCTTGGAAATTAACGAAACGTTTAATACACAAGAACTCAAAATACATCAGTGCCTTAGACTGTACACAATTTAGGAGCGTTTTTTCATAACTCGATAAATGCAAGAGAGAGTTTTTCATAAAATGAGCTGTTCTGTTTTCACCTACATAGACATGTTTGAGCACTTGAATTTTTACATGACTTATAGATATTACTGACATTGATAAAGCCTCACAATGAAATATATTAAATTGTTTTTATAACAGTACATTGAGGTGAGAGTTTTATCAGTTGTTTTCAAAAGTCGATAAATGCTTATAATTATTGCTGGTATCACTTACGTTGCCTTCAATTCCGTGTATTTTTTCCCCACAACTAACTTCTGTATGTACTGCAGTGTTTATTATATAATAAACACTACAGCCCTGAATTGTTATCAGATGCGTATTTTCGCATATATTCTTTTATATAGCATTTTTTAATTTATAGTTTTGACTTAATTGAGATTAGATTTACTTTCATTCCAATTGATCCAAAGTGAGGAGGTCCTCCAGGATTAGAACATCTCAGAAAAACAAAATACATGACAAATGTTTACAATTAAAACAAATAAGCAATAAGAAAAATACAGTGGCGTACAGCAAAAATAGCAATATAATTATTTTAACATAACTGTTTAGCTTATATCATTATTATCAGTGCTACATGAAGTACGGAATGAATAACACAAAAAGTATTGCATGTTACAATCACATTGTTATTGTCAAGTTTTCCCTCTTACATCCATATACCATTCGTCTATGACATCTTTTTAAAACTCCTTTGCATCATCTGGAATTTCAAAATACTTTAGCAAGGCAGACACATCTTTCTTCTTTTCTTTGCTTACCATATTTTGTTTTGATAAAAGGTGGGATGTTAGTCCTGTTGGATGACACGGTTTCTTTCGTCTCAGGATGTCAACTTCTACTCTATCTCCAGAGTACTTATCACTTACTGGCACATTAACAATCTTCTTTGCTTTCTTGTATGATTTGACACGCTGCCCATTCATTTTGAATGGCACCTTGGATTTTAGTATTTTCTCTGCACTATCTTGTAGATTTTTGAAAACAGTCCAATCTGTATTAAGAACTTTGAGAGTACCATGCTCTTCTATAATATCGTGATATTCTTTAGGAGACAAGATGCTTTCTTTTTTTCTATAAGACTTCTCAATTCCACCAAACAATCGGTCTGGAGGCATATAGCTATGGCCACGAACAGGAGTGAAGCGACGAACAGTACTGAATTTTGCGCTCTTTTCCAAGTAGCTGTAAGCATCGCCATCATAACAGCTGTTGTTACTTTGGCTGCTGCAAGAATCTGAGAATAGATATATAGTACTGGTGCCATCATTTTTTTTATTTATTTTTTATCCAAGTCAGAAAGAAAGTAGAGCAAAGCTGAAGCAAATTGAGTGCATCCTCTTGAAGACTGTCTCCTAACAGCTTCGCTCTTTAGTACGGATCATGATGCGCAGGTTGTGTAAACATACTTAACACAGATAATCTCACTGACTACTAGTTTTGGATTAGGCTGGTTTTGCTGCATGTCAAAGCAAATGTTAACGACTGTAGGGTTATCTCCCTTCATTTCATCATAAAATTGCTTTGCACGAATTTTATTTAATCTGCGTCTAATTCGTGATTCACTCTACTCTGCAGTAATGTTTCTGCCTTTATTTACATGAAACCGACCTTACAAGTGCAGCAGGTGTCTGTATGAGATGTCCTGAATGATAGATTGAAATGTTTGTGAAATATATGTTTGTATTTTGATAAGGAGCATTGTTTCAATCCTAATTTTTTTTGTTTCTTCACGAAATCTCTTGAACATTTGACTGAGTGTGAGATCTAAAGGCAAATAACCTCTCGTAGACTTCCCCCTTACAAGGTGACTCACTCTGATTTATATATTGTTTTATATCATTCTCAATGGTAATAGTTACCTCCTTATGATCCTTTGCCGTTCTGTCGCCTCCTGTCCTTTCCTTTGGTAACCTTCCACCTTCATGGAACCTGCTAGCTAGATAGGTTAACCTATCCTTCGACATGCCAGATACTCCATGGAAAGTGGCAGCACAAAACAGGCACTACTTCACCATTCCTTTTTCTATTGGTATATTACACTATCACAGTTTTCTTCCTTTTTGCATTCTGGGTGTCCACTACTCTGCGCTGAGGTGAAGGAATTTAACAGAAACTTGCCTTATCCATTTTATGTAATGTCACATGATGAAAGTGCAAAATACCTTCGTACAGAGTTCAGCAGCTTTACCCCCTTTCATTCCTGTACCTTTTGAAGGTGAAACCTCAAATCCATGATTGCATTTTGTAGTAGGTTCCTTTTTACATTTTTTCTTTGCGTTTCAGGTCGACGTAAGATCACCTTGAATCGGGATTTTCTCCCATCGGAACATTCTTTGACCTGTATGCCGTTTTCAGAATCACAAGAATCGTCATCCATGCTGCTTCCGCCTGGAATACTTCTTTGTGCATGTATACCTAAGCGTCAAGTGAATACTCGTCTAAAAGTAAGCTGTAGGTGTTCAACCAACAATGCAGTCTGGTTGCAACACTATTCACGCCAGTAAATACTGTAACTACAATGAGTAATATAGCCTGAAGCAACCAGTATGCACCATTATTGTTAACTGCTTGCTGAGCCAAGAGAGCCGAGATACGAGAGAGTAATTGGTTCAAATGGCTCTGAGCACTATGGGACCTAACATCTGAGGTCATCAGTCCCCTAGAACTTAGAACTGCTTAAACCTAAGTAACCTAAGGACATCACACACATCCATGCCCGTGGCAGGATTCGAACCTGCGACCGTAGCGGTCGCGCGGTTCCAGACTGAAGCGCCTTAGAACCGCTCGGCCACACCGGCCGGCACGAGAGAGTAATTACTTCGCATATTTTGCTGTAACTATAAGAATGCATATATCGTGTTTCGCTAAAACCTTGCACTCTGGAGTGTTCATACGCACAGCAGTAGTTGGTTTTTGCTAAAACTTGGTTCATGGGTTGACGTAAAAGGCCAACTCAATTTAGAATTTTTTTTGCATATATCGAGTTTTGAAAAAACGTTCCTCAATTTCTTGTTGTAAAGACTGTGCGGCAGTAGCATGCGTCAAGATGGCGCGAGGGACCGGAAGTGCTTAACACACAGCGGGATTCTCCCGAAACTTGGGACATCCGCTTACGAAGCAGGCAGGTCCCCTAGCCGTTGCCGCGGCGTCGACGGCCGACTCTTTGGTGCTGCGGCCCCGCCTGGCCTCGCCGCTTCCCGCCGTTCCATTGTTCGGCGAGCTCTCGGTCTGTTGAGGCTTTGACTTTCACTCGCGAAGTATTCCCATACGCGGAGCCGTTTCTTGCGTCAATAGCAGCTCGCCGCTGCATCAGAGCCCTAGGGACCGCCGCCGCCGCCGGCTCGGAGCGGAGTGCGTCTTCCTGTCTGCAGCCTTTCAAAACAATGGGCGTGCGGCTCACGCAACTGCACACCTTCCGGCATTGCCTGATAAACGGCGGATTCAAACCAGGCGCCGTGGATCCGGCAACGGTTGAGCACTCACAGACGACGGACTTTCTCGAACGGGCAACCACCTCACGATACGGTTCCACTCGCTGGATCGTTACTGTGCTGTTCTAGTCCTCTGAGTTTTTCTCTTATCTTGTCATATGGCTTGGCTACTTTTTTTCGTTCTTTCCGTCGTTTAGCCTAGGTGAGTGAGAGAGTCACGGCAGAGAACTCAGACATTCCGGTTCCGCAATCTGCGCATGAGACGTAACAAGAACATTCGGGCCCCCAGAGGTAGTGACGTGAGGTGGCGTATAGCGGTTCCATCGGGAAACTTGCGTGGTCCACTAGGAGCCCCGAACCGCACTATAACCCTGGGTTCGGTTTGGGGCGGCAATGGCACGGGTGGACTGCTGTGGCCTGTTGTGGGGTGAACCACTGAGGGCTAAGGCGGGACGAAGCGCCTCCGTCGTTTCTAGGTCCTCAGTTCAATACACAATACAATCTCTCATTAGCATACAGGCTGTTTCGGTCTAGTCAATAAATTTAACGCAGGCGATCTCATTAGACGCCAGAGGGACTGGAGGTGAAAGGTCAGGAAAGAAAACAACGGCAGTCAATAATGGGCGAAAGCATCGGCAGTGGCATCTTACTTCAAACAACTGCAGCTTTCTCCTCCAATGGTTTAGGAAACTACTAGAATTTTAGATCAGGACAGCGGAATTTGAAGACTGTCCCACGTGAATATGGGACCAATTTTTTGACGACTGCCTCATCTCGCAACGTAGATGATTAGAAATGCAGAATGACGTCTTTTCACCAGGCACTTATTTAAAAATAGTGCTTTACGAATCACTGCTATGTAGTTTAGAGCTCTGCTGGAGATGTGGATACATCATCCTCTTAAGCTGTGTAAAACAAAAGTCCCATGCTATTCGCTGGTATGCACAGTATGCTTACCAGTGTACATGAACTCGGAAAAATTATCTACGAGGTGTGTGAGAAAAGTAATGAGACTGATATTATCTACAAAAGTTTTTATTTTTTTTTTCAAACAATATTGCCCCCTTCAAAGTAGTTCTATTCGGCAGCTATACACCGTCGGAGTCGTTGTTCCCAATCTTGGAAGCAGCGCTGAAAGGCTTCAACTGGTAGGGCCTTCAACATGTCGGCCAAATTCCCAAATGGTGTTCTTTTAAGACAGTTTTCATTTTCGTGAAAAGAAAAAAATGAATAAGGTAAGGTAAATAGGGGTCTGTGGAACAACAGGAGTGCCTTTTAGGTCAAAAGCTTCTTGATGGAAGTGGTCGTGTGACATGAGATGTTGTCATGCTGCAGCATCCACTTGCGTCCAATGTCCGGTCTCATTCTATTCACTCTTTTTCTGAGACTTTCAAGGACATCTTTGTAAAACGCTTGATTGGATTTGTCCTGGAGGGACAAAAATGGCTCTGAGCACTATGGTACTTAACATCTGAGGTCGTCAGTCCCCTAGACTTAGAACTACTTAAACCTAACTAACCTAAGGACATCACACACATCCATGCCTGAGCAGGATTCGAACCTGAGACCGCAGCAGCAGCGCAGTTGCAGACTGAAGCGCTTAGAACGGCTCGGTCACAACGGCCGGCGTAGAACATGCCTGAGACGCCCTTGGCAGACTTTCTCAACGAACACCCCCTCGTCGAACCTTGCAAAAACTGAAAACCGTCTTGAGAGATGAGTAGGGCAATATCCACCAAGGATTCCTCAACAGTTTGGTAGCCAGCATCAATAATACACTCCTGGAAATGGAAAAAAGAACACATTGACACCGGTGTGTCAGACCCACCATACTTGCTCCGGACACTGCGAGAGGGCTGTACAAGCAATGATCACACGCACGGCACAGCGGACACACCAGGAACCGCGGTGTTGGCCGTCGAATGGCGCTAGCTGCGCAGCATTTGTGCACCGCCGCCGTCAGTGGCAGCCAGTTTGCCGTGGCATACGGAGTTCCATCGCAGTCTTTAACACTGGTAACATGCCGCGACAGCGTGGACGTGAACCGTATGTGCAGTTGACGGACTTTGAGCTAGGGCGTATAGTGGGCATGCGGGAGGCCGGGTGGACGTACCGCCGAATTGCTCAACACGTGGGGCGTGAGGTCTCCACAGCACATCGATGTTGTCGCCAGTGGTCGGCGGAAGATGCACGTGCCCGTCGACCTGGGACCGGACCGCAGCGACGCACGGATGCACGCCAAGACCGTAGGATCCTACGCAGTGCCGTAGGGGACCGCACCGCCACTTCCCAGCAAATTAGGGACACTGTTGCTCCTGGGGTATCGGCGAGGACCATTCGCAACCGTCTCCATGAAGCTGGGCTACGGTCCCGCACACCGTTAGGCCGTCTTCCGCTCACGCCCCAACATCGTACAGCCCGCCTCCAGTGGTGTCGCGACAGGCGTGAATGGAGGGACGAATGGAGACGTGTCGTCTTCAGCGATGAGAGTCGCTTCTGCCTTGGTGCCAATGATGGTCGAATGCGTGTTTGGCGCCGTGCAGATGAGCGCCACAATCAGGACTGCATACGACCGAGGCACACAGGGCCAACACCCGGCATCATGGTGTGGGGAGCGATCTCCTACACTGGCCGTACACCACTGGTGATCGTCGAGGGGACACTGAATAGTGCACGGTACATCCAAACCGTCATCGAACCCATCGTTCTACCATTCCTAGACCGGCAAGGGAACTTGCTGTTCCAACAGGACAATGCACGTCCGCATGTATCCCGTGCCACCCAACGTGCTCTAGAAGGTGTAAGTCAACTACCCTGGCCAGCAAGATCTCCGGATCTGTCCCCCATTGAGCATGTTTGGGACTGGATGAAGCGTCGTCTCACGCGGTCTGCTCGTCCAGCACGAACGCTGGTCCAACTGAGGCGCCAGGTGGAAATGGCATGGCAAGCCGTTCCACAGGACTACATCCAGAATCTCTACGATCGTCTCCATGGGAGAATAGCAGCCTGCATTGCTGCGAAAGGTGGATATACACTGTACTAGTGCCGACATTGTGCATGCTCTGTGGCCTGTGTCTATGTGCCTGTGGTTCTGTCAGTGTGATCATGTGATGTATCTGACCCCAGGAATGTGTCAATAAAGTTTCCCCTTCCTGGGACAATGAATTCACGGTGTTCTTATTTCAATTTCCAGGAGTGTAGATGCAAAATGTCCATTAGTGCCCAATATGGACATATTCCTTACCAAGAGTCTGATATCGACCTTTGTGTTGGGTGTTTGACATGTGTCTAACACAAACGTTATTTGTGTCTGTTGACCTGCTATCCCGTCTGGTGAGATCTGTAACATTTTTCGTTATAATTATACCGCTCCACCTCTATTACGTATGTACTGAGTTTGATGCCGTCCACCATTGCCTGTGATTATTCCTTTTCAACAATGTCTCTGTTCCTTAGCAATTGTGAAGCAGCGTATTGTGACCAAATACGGCATAGAGCTGTTGGCTACAGTGTAAGCTCCGGCCGAAGTGGCCGTGCGGTTAAAGGCGCTGCAGTCTGGAACCGCAGGACCGCTACGGTCGCAGGTTCGAATCCTGCCTCGGGCATGGATGTTTGTGATGTCCTTAGGTTAGTTAGGTTTAACTAGTTCTGAGTTCTAGGGGACTAATGACCTCAGCAGTTGAGTCCCATAGTGCTCAGAGCCATTTGAACCATTTTTACAGTGTAAGCATGGCGAGATGTAAACATGCACCGACAAATACACGTACCAGTCCACCGGGTGCCTCCTCAAAGTACGGAACTTCCCTCGCACCCTTTGTAATTGAGTGAGTCATTTCTGCTTGTGTGCCCAGTGCTTTGTTTGCATGCACACCAGGTCAGAGGCGGTGCAGGCGCGGACGTAGACGGGTGTCCGCGGGGCACGCAGCGCTGGCCGGCTCTGGCAGTTAATATTGATCGTCGTCTCCCCCCCCCCCAGTCGTCCCCCCCCCCCCCCCCCATGACTCTGGCACGCAGCCGGCCACGGTATATTGGGCCGCGAGCCGCGGGTCACTGAGGTCGCGCTCCAGCACTGGGTGGCGCACGGTACTCACAGCTACGGCTGACGTGCTCTTCCAAATCTACTCTGCATTACAGTCTACTAAAGCTGCGGCCATCATCGTGGATCGAGGCCGCTAACTATAATGAGGTTCACAAACAGGTTCCGTGCGAAGCTCAGGTAGGTTGTGAAGAATACTTTCGCCATGGACACCCTATCTCAAAGTATAACAGGTTTTATTTGATAGGGACGAGTACCCTAGGACCCGGGAGCCTGACTGCCACAGTGTTGGAGCGAATCACAGCAACGAAAAGTAAATATTGTTAAAGCATTCGTGAAAGACCATGAGGTGCCTTTGGGCAATGAATTGAGAATCGAGATCAGTTCAAAATACAAAATGTAAATAGATTAAATATATAATGACTGGAAAGTTTCAACCCTAACTCAGTTTTAACTGAACCTTCGCTCTGATAACGAATTGGGATTCGTGGTGAACAGATATTGAATCTAAAGATGACCTTAACAAAGCTCCAAATCGGTAATTCGAATTAACATAAAAGTGACCCAGACGGTATCTGCTTTAATTACAGTCTCAATAAAGGTTTTTCCAATTATGTAGCTTTTTGCGATAATTTCACTTCACGCTAGTAATGTATATACACTACTGGCCATTAAAATTGCTACACCAAGAAGAAATGCAGATGATAAACGGGTATTCATTAGACAAATATATTATACTAGAACTGACATGTGATTACATTTTCACGCAATTTGGGTGCATAGATCCTGAGAAATCAGTACCCAGAACAGCCACCTCTGGCCGTAATAACGGCCTTGATACGCCTGGGCATTGAGTCGAACAGAGCTTCGATGGCGTGTACAGGTACAGCTGCCCATGCAGCTTCAACACGATACCACAGTTCATCAAGAGTAGTGACTGGCATATTGTGACGAGCCAGTTGCTCGGCCACCATTGACCAGACGTTTTCAGTTGGTGAGAGATCTGGAGAATGTGCTGGCCAGGGCAGCAGTCGAACTTTTTCTGTATCCAGTAACGCCCATACAGGACCTGCAACATGCGGTCGTCCATTATCCTGCTGAAATGTAGGGTTTCGCAGGGATCGAATGAAGGGTAGAGCCACGGGTCGTAACACATCTGAAATGTAACGTCCACTGTTCAAAGTGCCGTCAGTGCGAACAAGAGGTGACGGAGACGCGTAATCAATGGCACGCCATACCATCACGCCAGGTGATACGCCAGTACGGCGATGACGAATACACGCTTCCAATGTGCGTTCACCGCGATGTCGCCAAACACGGATGCGACCATCACGATGCTTCATCCGAAAAAATGACATTTTGCCATTCGTGCACCCAGGTTCGTCGTTGAGTACACCATCGCAGGCGCTCCTGTCTGTGATGCAGCGTCAAGGGTAACCGCAGCCATGGTCTCCGAGCGGAGAGTCCATGCTGCTGCAAACGCCGTCGAACTGTTCGTGCAGATGATTTGAAATCACTTATAAACTGTTCTAATCGAAGGTACAGAGTCACCGTAATGTTCACAAGAATGCCAAACATGAAGAAATAGACCAATATGGCTGAAACTTGGTGTGCGTTCTTTCCAAAGATGCTACTAACTAAACATGACCTCTATATGCGGCGGTGGTGCCATCTCTCGGACTTTGCGCGTACTTTTCAAATGCCCCTCGTTCCGCTCATTAGCGCAAATCAGATTTAACAGTAGTATATGAAGGAAACTGTTACGTACCCTTCGTACATATTCTAATAAATGCAAAAAAAAAAGAGCCGTATGAATACTTCTAAGACATTTCACGGAGACTTTTGTATTGTTGTTCATTATTGTGAGCGCTGTATCGCATTACAGAACCTTTAAGGGCACGTCATCATTAAGTTTAAATCTACAAGTATTCTAATGTTAACTCATGGATCGAGACGTGGC